>NC_142694.1:3345833-3497348 GCF_029641045.1 Salvia hispanica
TAACAAAATATGGCTGATTCATCATTTTTCAGGCAACATTACGAACTGAGGAATCTGAAAATTATGAAGGGTCAGCCCAAGAAGCAAACAGTAAGCCACCATCTCACCAAATGATATTCTCTATACTCCTTAGTACTATCATCATGTAATTGCATGAAACCAGTGAGGAAGATATTTGGTGCCCTACTTTTGCTGGAGAAGTGAGTAATATTACTGTTAATTCTGTAATTTACTACAGTAAGTCAAAGACATTGATATCTAGCCTTATAGAATGCCCCTCTGCAAAATGTTGGAGATCTTATGCTTACATATTCCTTTTATTAACACAAAATAGCCATGTCTGTGGAATAATGACATCGGTAGCATTCATTTACCAATCATTCACCATTAGCCATCTCAACTAGGGACAAATTTAATACTTTTTCTGAATCTGATTCTCAAGAAACTTGTGAGTGAACTTAGTGAACAAGAAAACTCAACAATCTGTATCACTACTTAAATTGTGTTTCAGGTAGCCCCATGGTTCACAAGTCAAACATACTTCCAACAAGGGTGGTCCTCCATGGACATCATCCGGATATCAAACCAAAAGAAGAAGATGGGGGAAGGCTTGCTCATCTTCCTGATTCAATAGAAGACCTTCTGGAATTAGCAGGTAAGCTATTATGACCTCTAAAGCTTGAAGGTGTTATAAGGCACTGCATTGTTTGTTTCATTTCATTCAGTGCACATAAATTAATCAGATAGCTGCTGCTCTTTACTAATTGAACAAACAAGCAGAACAAAAAACCAATCTGTGAAATCTTAGACCAGAAGTTCTCATGGATGATGGATCTCAAGTAACACTTATGTGTTTCATGAATGCAGATAAGAAGCTCGGGGTAAGAGGAACCAAAGTTCTCATGGCTGAGGGCTCTCAAGTGGAAGACATAAGAGCTATAAGAGACAATGATCACTTGTACATCTGTTGAAACAATGCATATAAAGTGCAGTTCAATTACTTTGATAGCCAGAAAATTTGAATGAACAATATTGTATCATATTGCAACTGTCAATGCTACGTCTTTATTGTATTATACACATGTAAGAAAGAGAATTTGATCTTTCAATTCATAGTGAGTACATATGGCAAACCTTGGACCTTTAGCTGGTATCACGACCATTGAGCATGTCGAAAATTGCATATGTAGTTTTCTGAAAGCTATCTCTCTTTTCTTCTAACTGACTCTTCCTCTGAAGTGCAGACTCCTTTGACTTCTCTATCTCTTCTGTTATGTCGCCAGAGTTTTGATCAATCTCGCTGTAAACTCCAACGTAGAAATATGTGAACTTATGAGAAAATTTATAATAAGACTATACTCATTTTAAGAACACTACTTGAATACAAAACATCTAACTGATTCACAACGGATATCGAAGCAAAGAGACAAAAAAATTGAAATTGCTAACCAATCAAAATGAAAATGGAATGTAATTTCCAAAAATGCAATGTGGCAACAACGTTGATGAGTTTAAACATACTGCACCATCTCTATGGGGCTCACCTTATTATCTTTAGCATGTTATCCATGGAAGCTTGCAAGTTCTGGGAGAGATCTGATCATTTCACCGATAACAGGCATCATCAGTAAATAGTTGTGCAAATGGTAGTTTTCAATATGTTATTTCAATAGCCACAAGTAAAAACGTAGCAGTTACTTAAATAGGTAACCTAAATTACTAAACACCTATTGATAACTGTAGGCATTACAAACTCAGGAATCAGGATGTCTGCTAAGGCTCAGGAGGTGTCTTTCTGCTGAATCATAAGATCAGCCTTATATGGCAGAATATGGTACTCCTGTAGCAAGGACTTCATAATTTCCATGTAACTAACTCAGATTAGTCTACTAGCTGACCAATTCCAGCTCTTCTCAAGCATCATGCATAAGGAGAGCGTTAATCACCATTGAAAGGATAAATCGAATTAATCATATTCACATATAAAAGACAATTAAACTAAAATAATTTGCAAAAAACATCAGAGACTCAGAAGATAACAGAAAATGAATCATTAATCTATTAATCTCTGAACCGAGGACTAAAGCGAGTTCAGAACATAAATTGCTTATCGATCAGGCATGATGCAAAAATTTACCGAATAAATGAACTCAAATCAATCGATAAACACACTCACGAAACAGAACTGCCTCGTTATTTTGCGTGTAGCTCGAATCAGGAACTAATGCACTTATAAATAAGGCGCGACAGAGATAGAAGCATTACCGTAAATGAGAGAAGATAGCTCAGACTCTGCGGAGGGTGGTGGAACAGCAAGCTCCGTGCCGATTGGAGGCGGTGACGACTCCATTGTTTGATGCTTGAAAGAGATGAGATATCAAAATTGTGAAATTTGGGAACGATAATTTTTTCCCGCCGTATTTTCAGATTTTATAGAGCGTTTCTTTTAGGGCCTTTCTCTATTTTTGATAAATTTGGGGGCTAATACGAATTCTGGATAAATACTTAATGAATGTGCATGACGAATGACGATGTATGAAAATAAGCTTTAGAAATTCAATATAATTTCCCTAAATTTTTTATTTTGCTTATTATCTTGTAATAGATCATTCACTCAATGCTTTAGAAATCCAATTACATGATAATTATAGTAAAATTCAATTCAAATGCAAACTAAATAGTTTATTCGAAGTTAAAGTTCGATGCTTTAAATAAGTTAGCAACTTAGCATCCTTAGCACCATTTTTAAATTTAATACTATGTCTTAAAAACATACTAATACTACGTCTAAAATGTTAGAATTCGAGCTCCAAAATAACCAAGAACAATAAGAACAATACCGAGAAGAAAACAAGAAGTAAAAGTACACAAGCAATTACGTGGTTCGGCAATCTCTTGTCTACATCCACGGAGAAGGAATGATGGAATTTATTGATCCAAGTGTGAAGGATGAAATGTGTTACTCTCTACAATCTGAAACTCTCAAACTAATCACAAGAAAAAGCTAACTATCAAATTGTAACTATGAGTTGAGAATGTGTGTGTGTATCATGTGTTTCTCTTTGTTTCAATGTGCTATATACTAGAGATTACAATCAAGATTTCCTAACTACTCTTCAAGAAAAATCTTTTATATCCGCTTTCTCCAACGGCTAGCTGAGCCTCAACAACCGAGCCCACTCTCTGTCTCTCTTGTTTGAGCTTAGACGCTCCCAACTCAAAATAGAATCATCAAGTTGCAACAGTCACACTTTCGCATAAAAATCTAAAACAAATATTGCGGTATAATAAGAAACTAGTAGCATACACTCAAAATACTCAAACTTCTAAGCTACAGCTATATAAGTTTCTTCGTCAAATGTTACCAAAATTGATTACTTATCGTTATCGAGAACATGATCTAATGCAAAAATATCTATGATCAATTAAGTATTCGGTGAAACACTACCTTAAATCTATCCAATTGTGTACTCACTTAATCGAAAATGTCCCAAATGATAAGAAAATGTACTTAATTAAAACTCAAACTATCGGTTTTGTATCAAAATAATCATGATTATTTTGTGTCCATATATTGGCCTCCGTAATTATGAATTAGTTCGTCATTTTTTAAATATTATTTCTTCCGTTCCACCGTAGTAGAGTCATTTCATTTTTTAGCAAAAGTCAATATATTTCTTCACTCTTATTTTACTTTTTTTCTCTTACTTACTTCTTTCTTCACCTCTCAACTTTTTATATTTCTTACTACTACTTTAGTCCTCGTTTACTTAATTCACTTGACACAATTTTTCTTAAAACGTGTATCAAAAAGAAACGTCTTCACTACCGTTGAATACCGTTGAATGAATGAGTAGACCACAAAACGACACAGTTGGTGTCATGGTGCATAAAAGGTAAAAGTTAGATCTATTTACCATTTTGGATTTAATTGAGCTCATAATCAAACTATGAATTAATTAACAATAAGATTCTGTCAACATACTTCCTTGAACAAAATAATACTACTACCAGTGATATGCTTTGATTAAAATTCCCGCAACCGCACGTGTGAAGGAAAATTAAAATAAATATTATACTCCAACATGGAGTATATTAAATATGTCTGCTGACGGCATATACAATTTACGAATTAGATCAAAAGACATTTAAAAATGAATAGGGTTTTTGAGAACGGCTATGATGGTATATGATTATATATTGGAGTACTAATTTAAATGATGGTGGAATATTTCGTAACTTGTGATAATATATTCTTTCGAGTAAAATAGTGGGGGAAATGAAAAAGGGATTTTAATTTGTGAAGCTAGTGTTATGCCAGTGTACTGCTTGTCTGTCACATGCTGAACAATTCATATGTTTGGCTATTTCTATACACTATAATCCAATTGTAGATTATTGCTCATGCATTCTTTTATAAAATATGCTCTTCATTCAACCTATTCAGCATCTATTTTGTCAGAGTTAAAAAAAAGCCGTGTGAAATGAATTTATAATAAAAATATGAAGTTTGGAACGAAAGTTCAAGAAATGCACCTAGAACTTTCAATTTGGAAATTTGGGGGTTTCTCCATTTCATAAAAAACGAACCTATATTTCATGATTGATCCATGCTATATTAGATAAATACTAGTATTAGGCATTCGAAATATATGTAGTATGAACACAAAAATAAATACGGTAGTACTACTACTACATTTTCTGTGTAATATATATGGCCCACTGCATTTTAGAACTGGATAACTTGAAATAAAATAGTTTCAAAAAGTTATGTGAACGCAACATTTTATAGCCCATTTTAAATTCTGACTGTATAATAGAGTATTCGTTGCACAGTGTTTTAAAGCTATATTCTATTAATAAATATATATAAATGTCTGTAATTAATTAAAAATGAAAATAAACATTCTCATCTCTGCTCCATGTATGATAATCTAAAATGAGTAAATAACTCGTATATTAAATTAATTTTGCTCTCTGTGCATGAAATATTGACTCAATTTGTCATTTGAAACGTCTAAAAAAAGACTCTATTTTTTTTTGTAATAAATGAATCTGACGCTCCATTAGAAGTAATATATAAAATAAAACTTACATTCCATATTTTTTTTCTTATATTTTTTTTACAAAATTAATCGATTTCTCCAAACTCGAATCAAGTCCAAATAAAAAAGATTGGTACAGGTTACAACCTACGAAATACTTGAAAAAGCTAGTGGAACGTGAGTCCTATTTTTATACATTAGTTTTATAATAAAGTGTGAGTAGAAGTGAATTAGTGGCAGAGACGAAGCCAGAAATTTTTTATTGAGGGGCCCGAGTTTTAGGTATTTTTTAGTGTCGGTATGGCCAAAAGTTGTTTCAATAAATAGATAGTTGCAAGCGATATAGATGAATAATTAGAGGAAGAAAAAATTAGAGATACGTAGTAGAACCTAGATATAGATATGTTGGTCATTGTTATAAAATAAAGTGTAAGTAAATTAGAAAATAAGACAAAAATCGGATATATATGAAAATAAATAGCAGTCCGGGTAAAACTCTTCGACATAAAAGTGTAAAAAAATAAAATAAAGACTCGTATGAATATAACTCATGTCAAATCTCAAATGCAATTTCACATAGAAAAATTGAAGGGATCTAATAAATTGCAATGATTGCTAGAGCTAGCTGTAAATGATCCCAAAGATTAGGTATTAAATTACAAATAACCAAATGGTGTTACAAGCATACAATCGTCAAATAAAGCTGTCGATAAATTCATTTTATTTTATATGTTAGTTTATCTAATTAGGTAAATTATTTTTCTATAATTAGTTTTAATTTACTAAGATTTGTAAAATTTTAATCAATTCAAATGATTATTGGCATATAATGTACAAATGCATTTATTTTAGATTATAGAGAAAAGAGTGTTAGACAATACAATTGGACATAAAACAAGGAGAATAAATCGATTTGTTCAAGAGGGAACTCGAACTTGGGACACAAAACAAGGAAAATAAAACAGGACATAAAAAAGAAAAATATAAGGATTTGTCCATACCAGGATTCGAACCTGGGACACTAAGACTAAGGCTTGGGCACAAACCAACTGCACCAGGTGAGATTTTATGTATTTGTGTAGAATATATATACTACCTGTTAGTGGAATATGAGGTCCACTGAAAAAAATAGTAAAAAATGAAATGAGACAAACTTTGTGGGCCGTACGAAAATGAAAAAATGAAACAATCTTTATGGGACGGAGGGAGTAATCAATAATGTCACTCCTCTAATCTAACCATGGTTAAGTCAAGCTAACCTGAAGATGACGTGGCATGCGTGGAGCTGAAAATAACGGAGGGTAGCTAACGGCGGCAAGTAACGCCGTCATATGTCGGTGTGAGAGGAAACCTCAATTTTTATGTGGATGCGGAGTCAAGATCCGTTAGTCGATAGTAAATACAGTAAAAAACATAAATTACTTGTAATTGCACTAATAATTACAATCAATGGACATAAATTCACTCATTCGTCTCAATTAAATACACATGTAAACGGCGCAAATATATACTCCATACATGATATAACAGCCTCACTAATAATTTTTAAACTTATTGTATTTTTAAAATTTATTTTTAAAGGGAAAATTTGAGAAGCACATAAACCTTCATGAATTTTGCTTTCCAACCACTTCTCTACCACTCTATAGTTGTTGAATAATAATTTACAGTATATTTTCTTAATAGGAGTATCTTAGAGCAAGAGTAACCCATACTTTCCAATAAATTTTTATTTTACTTTTCAATTATTAGTATTATTCATTTTATAAAATTATAAGATAATATAAATAATAAAATTTCTTTATCAAGAATTATAGAGTTTTAAAATTATAAATACCAAAACTTACATAATTCTTTTTTCTAAAGAATACAATAATGAAACTTACATAATTATCTTTTCTAATAAATTATATAATTAAAATTTTAACTTCTACTATTAAAAAAAGTAATTTTGCATTAAAAAATTGTTACTCCATAATACAAGTGATTTTAACTATAATTTTTATGTTTTTCTAAAAAAAAAACGTCTCTCCAAGCGATCCACTACCTCACTCCCAAAAAATAAAATCAAAAGGAGAAAATAAAATAAATATCTATTTAAATCTCACATGTGCCCCCTTAAATTTAAGATGATAACAAATTTATTGGAATAAAAATAGATATGGCGTACACGTCTTTTTCTGGACAAAATTATTAATATTGTTAGCTGTCTATTAATTTTTCTTTTAGATATTCCCTGCCCCACAGGTAATTAAATAAATGAGTATAGTCCATATAAAAAAAAGCCGCGTTTAATTTTTCTATTAAAGTAGTAAAAGGTTAGAAAAATAAATAAAAAATAAAATTCTTGGAGTAGATGACGTTGAGGTGGACTTTAAGAAAAGAAAAAGCATAGTTTAAAAGGGTTAAAGCGGCAAAATAGAATAAAAAAAATACTGCAATGTACAGAAAATGGGACCTAGTTTTTGTCGTCTTGCGGTGAATCATCACCCCTTAAAGTGAAACACACACACAAAAATAAAATACTAGTAGTACAACTACTTAATAAAAACTCTGATTCCCTTTACAGAGAATTAATATTAAAATATAAACATTGTAACATACTCCACATAATAAAGCTACAATTATTGTTTTTCACATCAAATACGACGTACGTGAAAATTTGATGAATACGTTGCAAATAAAATTTTGATAAGATTTTAAGAAATTATTTAATTTTATAATAAAGTATAAACAAAAATTAATAGAATGGAAATTTACTTCTATATAATTAGTTTTATAATAATTTATAAGTATAACGAGTTAGTGGAATATATAATGTACTTACTTAAAAGTGTAAAAGTAAAATAGAATATTTTAATGAACAAATAATAAAATAAAAAATAAGATATTTAATAGCGGACGGAATACTTCTACGAGCTGCGATTGATTTTGTTCATTTTAGCTTATATCGCATGAGCTGATGAGCTCCATGGCATTCAAAACAATGATATTTTTATGATAAACTGTTAGTACTATTTAATTTTATCATAATATTTCGAATGTCGCTCATTCTACTCTTCAACCCTAATAATAATAATAAAGGCAACGTCGGTTTTTTTTTTCTACATTAAAATGTAAGAGGCATTAATACGAGTTGATTAGCTGTGAATAGGAGACACGTAAATAATCATTAAATTGGCTAAATCTCAATATACGTGTAATTAACACGGTTTTCGCTACCCAACCTTTTAAAAAAGGTAAAATATGTCGAGTTACAGATTTTTAGCTTTATGATTGTTTAAAAAATTAAAGATAACTACTGATATTTTATGAATTATTATCAAGATCCTGTATCTAATTATAATATTCTAAAAAAGGTACATATTCATACATTAGCATTACTATAACTAAAGAGATTATAAAGAATAATATGCAAAACAGTGAAACACACATATTAGTAGTACACGCATATTAGTAGTACACTAGAAATTGGTATTGGTATTAATATGGTTGGAAATGTCATCATACATACTATATATATATATATACCAATTAAACTTTAATAAGTACTCACTCCATTCCTCATACATACTATATATATATATACCAATTAAACTTTAATAAGTACTCACTCCATTCCTAATAGAGTCATTTTGCTATTTTGGTATATTTATTAGAGTAATTTCCCTTTTAGTAAAAGTCAACATATTTTTTCACACCTATTTTACTTTTACTTGCTTTTTTATCTCTTTCATCTTTCCACCCTTTTCATTTTCTACTTTATTTTCCATTTATTTAACTCATTTAACACAATTTTTCTTAATCCCCGTGTCGAAAAGAACTGCTTTCATTACTATGGATATTATTGCTGCGAAATAACAGGTGAGAGAAAAAAAGAGAGAAATAGTGTGGAGGAAGAGTATAAGAGAAGCTCATTGATTCTTGATTTTGATGAGAGAGAGACAGAGAGAGTGAGTACTGTGCAAGGTTCACAACACACACACAACAAGGATAAAGACAGGAGAAGGGTCTCCATTTATCCTTCACTGCATTGGGGTTTTTCCTCTCATTCCTCTCAGTTTCGCGACAAGGTGGGATTTTCCCCCCATTCTATTGTTTTGATCACTTCTAATATTTCCAGTCTGCATTACTATATACAAAAAAATGATTGCTGTTGATTGTATTTTTGTTGAGAAATTCATCAACTAATTATCTCTAGCTTGTTTTCTTCTACTTCATTGCTTCAATTAGGGCAGTTAATTGGGCTGAATCGATGGATTTCTGAGTTTGGTTGTGTCGAATTCAAAATCTACTGATTCTACCGCCACAATAATTCCTATTCTGAGGCGAATTGATCACGAGGTTTTTAGATGTAGATTAGTGTTAGGTGTGTTGAGAACTTGAGATGAGTCAAAATTGTTAATGCACTATTTTTTCCTTTTTGCTACCAACATTTGGATTCATTTTCTTTCTTTGACTCCTCATTACTGTATCTGATTATCAAGTTGACTCTCTCTTTTTCTCTATTATTTCTCACTATTTGTCTGACTTAGTATTTTCTGGGTGAACTGTTGATTATTTTTAATTCAAATCAATAAATCATTGTTCTATTTGATTCTGGAAATATCCATTATCTTGAGCTAAAGTCTATTTAAATTCCTTTATTTTTCTAGTTTTGATATTTAAAAATTGTGCCGATTGATTGGTAATTTAAACTGAGTTAGGGTTGTTGTCTTCTTGCCATTATTATTTGTTTGTTGGGTTGATCCTACAATGCAGCTTTTGATTATCATATTATAATTTCCTGTTGTATTTCTGTCTTGGTTTAATGCTGCATTTATTTATTCATTCGAGAATGGACTAATTTGAGGTGGATTCTTGAAATGTGGATACAGGGAGTTGGTCATTTGGTGCATTTGGGAGGTCTAATTTTTTTTCACAAAAATGCTGAGGAAGAGAACTAGATCACAGCAAAAAGTTGATTCTACATCGGAGTCGTATTTCCCCTCTGATGGATCAAATCAGAAACATAAAGATACCTCCCTTTTGAAGGTTCCTGGCTTGTTTGTGGGATTCAATGCTAAGAGCTCAGATTCTGATGCAGTAAGAAGCCCCACATCGACGTTAGATTTTAGGATTTTTTCGAGTTTAGGCAATCCCTTTAGGTGTCTAAAAGCACAGAACGAGTGCCACCACAAGAGCTGGGACTGTACCAAAGTAGGTCTAAGCATTATAGATTCCCTCGACCATGAGCTTAATCAGAGTGTTACTCGAACATCTGATAATAAGAATATTCTTTTTGGGAGACAGATGAGTGTTAGAAGTCCAACTTTTTGTAGTTCTTTGGAGGCACCTAAGTCACTGCCTAAAGATGTTGCTATTTTTGCTAAGCCAGCCAATGCCCAGAAGCGCGATTCTGATGTTGTGTTTGAGATTGGGGAGGTCCCGTTCAAGCACGAGGAGGGTTCTGGAAGCATCCGTGCTCGTTCAGTGGATTCTGGAAGGTATGGATCTCACCTGACAGATTTCAGAAACCTCAAGTCCAAGCTTGGGTCCGGCAGCTTTGGTGCTGAGAACTCTGTTCATTCAGAGTCTGGAGGAGCTGGCGTGAGCCCTAAATTAGGCAACCTAAGTGGGGAGAGGCTGAGTCGGGCTGCTCCACCGGGAAATAGTTTTATTAGTTCCATTCCCGCGAGTGAGATTGAGCTGTCTGAGGATTATACCTGTGTTAGGACTCATGGCCCCAACCCTAAGGTTACACATATCTTTGGTGACTGCATTTTAGAATGTCACAATGATTTTTTGAAGAACAGCGAAGACGTTCTTCCTCCTTATCCATCCGAGGATTTCTTGAAATTCTGTTTTTCTTGCAAGAAGAGGTTGGATGGTGAAGATATCTTCATGTATAGGTTAGCCAGCCTCAACATTCCTTACCATCTTTGCGTTTCTTGTTGGTTATATCTGCATTGCATGATTTTGATGAACCGCATGATGTTTTGTGCAGAGGCGAGAAGGCATTTTGCAGCTCAGCTTGCCGCTCACAGGAGATGGAGATTGATGAGGAGCTGGAGGAAACCAACAACCACTCGTCTGAAAACCTTTTCTAGCAGCAGCTTGTTCGTGTGGAAACACTGTGGCCATGAATGATTAAACTGCAGCGCAGGTGCTCTTGTCCGTATCTGTAACTTTAGAGCTGTTTCTGTATTTGTTTGCGGCCTTGGATGATCATCGAGCACGTGTGGCCTCGTGCTGGATCGTGTTTAATCTCTCATGGTGATAGTATTTGTGCAAGAAGCTCTTTTGGACTGGAATTTTTCTGTAATAGGAGAAGAAAAGCTGTATTTTGGTGATGTTGTCAAGGGTAGTAGCCCTGTGTGGCTCCCCCAATTTTATCACCTGCCTGATGAATTTTGAATCCATATAAATGGCTTTTCTGATCATAAATTTTGAATTTTACAAACTGTGATGGTTTTTTTCTATTGAATTTTGTGAACTCTCTGCACCTAAATACATCTCACTTTCGGCTAGCAACTAATGACGTAATTCCCTAATTTTGGGTGGTTGTTATATATAGGTTTTAAAAATAAATATAGTACTAGACGCCTGATAGGGTGTCACCACCCCTTAAAATAACATCATACCACTATTTCTAGCTAATCATTTGTACACGTGGACGAATAATAAGCTGCCAAATGACAAAAAAAAAGTTGAAAAACTCGGCTAGCAATTTATTGCTCTTTATACAACAATTTTTCTTGTCCAGCAATATCCAACACGCTATACAACTATCTATAGATTGTTGCGTAGTGTTTGTAATATTGTTGTGTAACGTTTATAATATGACTGTATATATGGTGTCACGGTGTGTGTCACTTTAAGAAGTGTTGTCATTTTAATACAAACCTATGATACTATAAATTATTTCTTATTTAAAATAATCATTTTGTCATGGATTTTAGATGGAATTATTTACTGTACAGCTGTACCCCTTCCGTTCCAAGATAATTGAGATATTTTTGGGGCAAAAGATTTTAAAATATTGATATTTAAAACTAAATTTCGGTAAAGATTTTGCATTCAACTACATCATTTCAATTACATTTTATTATAAAATTAATAGAGTATGTTCATTAATTTTTTTCACTCATAAAAGTTAAATTCTATAACAAAAATGGACTACTAATAAAGAAGAAATTTTAGCTAGGCGATGCGTGTGGTCACCCCATCTCTTATCTCCAACAATATTTTATCTCTGTGTTTTACCATCATTAATCCAAACAATTCTTCTCAAACATTATTTCGGTCTCCTGTATTACTGTTAGCAATACAATTTACTAGACTAGGAGATGGGGATCAAATTTACGAGGCAGCACATGAAAGAAAACGACTTGTTTAAATAATGTAAATAAGGTTGGTACAACTCTTAACATTATTACATGCTACTATTATTGTTGTATTCTTGACCAGGAACTTGACTCGAGTTATCAGAATTTACCTTCTTGCCCCTCAAGTTGCACAATTTTGGCTAGAATTAATTCTACCAATTAATGGAGTACTATAATTTAATCATGCAGTGGGAATTCTATCTCATGGATATAAGGTACGTGTGATATATAGGAAGGCGTGGGCAGAGAAATAAATGAGCAACTACTTCGATGAATTGACTAATACTACTTCACCCGTCCACAAAATAATTGTCATATTTGGTCATTAATGTAGTAGTACTATTATTTTTTTTTTTCTTTTGGGACAAATGAATCACATACTCACCTAATGCATTATAATTCACTTTTTCCTCAACTTTTATTCACATTTCTTAAAATCTTCATTGAGTCAAAGTTGAACTATAAATCGTGGAGGGGGATGTGTATATGTCTATTTTGACTCACCAACTCACTTTATACTGTTTCAGCACACACTGACATACATATACGATTATATGAAATACACACATATGCATGTATTTTCATTTTTCAAGACAATATGATCAGCTCAGGTTGCAAAAATTAGCTTGAAATGTGACAAAATTATCTTAGAATGAAAGCAAAACTAAAACCGAGAGAAACCTAAGATTTATGCATATTTTCAGTTATGGCTTCAACTCTTCAAGCAAAATGCTTAAAAACAGGTGCTAATCATCAAACCTTAAGCAAGGTATTTGCGCCATGCATCAAAATGTACAATGTTTACAGAGGATTCAGTATTTGAGACCATAACTATGCATCAAAATGTACAATGCTTACAGAGAATTCATGCTGCCAAAGTCCTTCGATCTTCCGAGAATGTACATCCTACAAGTCAGGTAGCGTAGCCAAGCACATAAAAATTGTGCTGCAGTTAGGTATAGGCAATTCATTCATTTAGAACTTGGAGCCACAAACACATGTTAGCAACATAGAAATCGAAGAAAGATATAGGCATGAACAGCATAATCCCAAACACCTTAGTATAACCTGCCGGTACACCCTGCAGCACCGCAGTAACAGTTCTTCACCTTGACGTTTCCCGCAGAGTCGCGGATCTGACCCAGAGAGTAGTTGTAACAATAGGTGAGCTCCTGGAGAGGCGGAATGTTCTCCATCGCGAAAAGCATCACATGGGGCATTCTCTTGTCTTTATTGTCATAAATCACATTTTGCGCCCATAGGTTGGGTGCACAGCTGTGATTAATGAACCTCCCAACATTCCCATATGTCAATGCATCAACTGTGAAACCTCCTCCTTTAACCTCAGCAACTGTTTCATCATCATCAGAATTGGTGGGGGAAGAATCTTGAAGATTCTGGCCGATGTCAAAGAGATACTCATCATTGCCAATTCTTTTCTCAGCTTCTTTATCTTCAAGAAGTTCTCCTGCGTACTCACATATGAAGCTTCCGGAAGGTATAGAAGTCAGGGCCCTCACACCCCAGCCTCTCCACTCTGTCTTGAAGATCTCGAGCTGAAACTTGATGCCGCGTTGTGTGGCCCTATTGTAGCAGGAAGGGGGGCATTTACAATGAGGACCACACTCGTATACTAGAGTCTTAGTTTCAACTAGAGCGCCATTATGATTGTATGGGATTGCGCCCCCATTTCTATCTGCACATGCACATTTTTCCATGGCAGAACATCGCCCGACACAATTGCAACCTTCTGGGGGGACTGGATGGTACCAATCAGGGTACATCATCTTTGAGATGTAGTTGAATGGAGGCGGTTTTCCATTGTCTATATTGTTCACCGCGCAAATAGGAATGCGCTCTTTTCCATAAGAAATGTCAGCGACACACACTCCTAGGCGGGTCTTGCACTTACTCGACTTCTTCAATTCTTTCCAAGCAAGATCAGGCTGACCAGGGTTCCTCCTCAGATCAAACATAAAAACCTTCTTACCATGTGGCCCTTTTTCTGTAAAGCAATCTGTCACAGTGTATAGGCCATCATAAACATAAGTAGTGACCAATTTAGGCTTGGAATCCAGAGGGTCAACATATTTCATTTCTCTCCAACCGCGAACAACACGCACTGGTGTCTTTGTATCAATACAATTCTTTAAAGCCAAATTCCCCCCTCTGAGCTTCTGATCCTCAGGTTGTTTAGACTTACTGTTACCAACGACATTTCCACCTTGCCCACTGTATCTTAAAACATCAGCATTCTCCACGTCATCGTTATAAGCACCGGAAGTAACTATACTGGTAGCAAGTAGAAGTTCATTAACCTTCATACTATCTATACCAGACTGGAATGGGAAGTGAATGCCAACAACAGCAAGCTCCACTCTGTATTGAAATTCGTCGCCCACTTCAACACCCGGAACTGCTCCAATCCTTTTAGTTGTATTTACGTATTTTTTGTTCCTCTTGAGCGCCGTTGCAGCCTTTAGATCAATCCTATTTTTGCCTTTTCGGCCCTGCAGCTTTGATCTTCCTTCCTCTCCTCCAGTCGGGTTCGCTTCTTCTTCTTCTTCTAGTTGCAAGAGCTTTCTACAAGTAACATTGAACAACCGAAGAGTTTCTCTCACTCTGTTACGGTCATCACCACGAGAAGAATTCTTGGGACCAAAGCGAGGGCCAAAGCGAGGGAAGTTTATTTCATATTCTTTTAGGTTGCGGCTGGAAGAAAAAGTTGTAGCAGAATCTCCATCATGACCACCATCATCTTTAAGTGTCAAAGAACCAGACCCGTTAATTATATCATTGAACATACGAACCTTTTTCTTCTTCTTAGAAGACAAGCCCGGAGATTTAATTTCAGGTTTACTTTTTCTGGCAACAGCATTGCCCTTCTGTTGCCAAAACAAAATATGCTTCCTCTTTTTTGCTCCACTTGTCCCTCCATGTGAGTTAGATATTGTTGTCTCCTTCTTCCCCCTTACACCATGAACAACCTTCCTATCAACATCATCCTTTGAGCCATCTGGGCTGCTTATAGCAGCTTTTGATTTCCTCCATGAGCCAAGTGGAGCAGCAATCAAACCATGTACAAGCTCCCTGTTTAAGTCATTCCTGGAGCTAAAATCACTAGGTGGAGTTATATCTTTATCATTTCTATCTGGTGAAAAAGTGGCAATTTCTTTCCCAACTGAAGCTCTGGCATCCTCAATCCTGATATTCACCATTGCCTTAGACATAGTATATGATCCTGTGGACGCTCCATTTGTTTCAGTGATGTCGTGCTCTAAATCTCTGCTGTACTCTTCAAATTCCATCACGCCCCCTTCTGCTGTGGCCACTGTCATTTCTCCTAGCAATCCCCTTCCCGCGTTAGCATCCAATGTTTCGCTTTCTTCAATTTCAACACGAACATTGTGAAGCCCATCAAGACATTCATCAAAGGTCCTGAGCATCTCACTTGTTATCTCCATCTCTGAGACATCGGTCAGCATAATTGGTTCTGGCATCAATTCTGGGGTAGCCATCCTCTTTTCTTCCTCAATCAATGTAGAAACATATATGCCACATTGTGGAGGGAAATCGCGAACAGCAGATACTCTTCTAGGACGGTATTTGTCTTTGTGCTGAATACTACCACAAATGGCAGAAGATTCCCGAGGACCACCTAAGGACTTATCCACCTCAACACTAGAGTTCTGAAATGAAGCTACACCATGATCCTCCTTTAACTCTTCCACCACTAGTTGAGATCCAGAATGATCAAGAGTATCTATGTTCTTCACAATGTCAACTCCAACAAGATCTGGTTCTAGCATCGCTTCCTGAACTTCATCTGTGAGGCCGTGTATTATCGTTTTTTCCCCATTTCCCACATTCTCATTTGCCTTTTCGATTAGTTTATCAAACATCATAGCCAGGCGTACGTCTATGCTACTGCTTGCGGCACCTAGAACCTCTCTACTCCCAGCCACCTCACCAGTAAAACTTTCTTCTGATCTCGAATTCACTGGCACTGCATTGGGCCCACACCCAGGCGGAAAATCACGGATCGCAGATACTTTCCTGGGCTTATATTTAGGCATAAAACCATTCTCCAAGGGCCGCTTATATGAGACCTCATTAGACAAGCCACCATTTGTAAATGAAATCATTCTCTGAGGTCAATAGCTACAAGAAGTCAAGTTCGAACCTGAAAATTTAGATAGAAATTTTTACAATGACACAGTAAAACTAAGACTGGAACCCCCATACAGCAGACACGCCCCAAAAGGAATAATAGTAAAGAAGAAATTGCTAGGTTTGCTAAAAAAATTAGGGATCACTTGAACAACAGATATACAAAAATATTCTTCCATCTACCAAAACACGCGTCCACAGAACAACATATACCAACTTTAGAACATAAATTTAGGGCAAAAATTGCAAAAGCTAAAAAAAATGAAAAAAATGGTGACTCCTAAGTCCTAAACGCAACCGCAACACGGTAACAATGAAAAACGGGAAAATAAACAAGTAACCGACAAGACGCACAATGATCAAAACACGAATCCAGACGTGCAACCACACATACAAAACAAGCATGCAGAAATACCTGAAGCAGTCTCTCCGATCAATCGAATGCGAACGCGAATCGCAGGAATCGGTCACCGCAGAAGCTGCATTAACGCAACAAACATTATTTTCCAGAAATCAGCAACAAATCAACGCGAATTGCAGATACAGAAATCGCAAAAAAATATAAAATGAAACCGATAACTTAATACTACCAAGGAGTCGTCGTCGCCGCCGCGGTGGAGATACCGGAGCCTTCGGAGTCCTGCTTCAGGTGACCATGGTGCATACATACACACAGAGTAGTGGCGGATGATTGTCTGTGAAGGATTGGGAATTGAAGAAATCTGCAGCGAGCAGAGAGTGTGCGAGTGGAAAGGAAAATGGAAGTTTGGGTAGTGGAGCAGTGCAAAGGGTGTGAAATGACAGTTTTAGCCCTTCTATTTTGGGGGAACGTTGTCTTTGGCTGGCGCCGACGCGATTCTGAGACGGATAGTGGGCGAATTACCGAATTTAGGCTCGTGACACAAGGATCCAAGGTTCGGGTCGTTTGTCTCATTCCATTATCTTATTTTAAAATTAAACTGTGATTCACAAACTTTTATTTAAATGGTAAAATATGAGAGGAAAAGAAAAAACATTACTCACTAGTCTAATTTTGATAGACAAACAAAACAAAGCAAGATAACTTTTTTGGGGGGCGTAGGAATATATAATTGTCATCCAAAATAGTTATGGAGCAATATGCAAGACAGGAAGAATATCTATCATTCTTGTTTTATAAAAAATTATTATCAATAATGGTGCCTCGTATGTTCTAATAATGAGTTGAACATACTACAATTTATTATCTAATCAATTGAGTTGTTATTGATTGACATGTCACGTGAGTATAATTCTTGTTGAGTTCATTGTATTCCATTTGTATCATTATTACACTTTGCGTTGTTGGATAAATATATAAATTTTTTTCATTTTGGATAAATAGATTTTATTATTTAATTAAATTATTACACTGACATAATAATAATTACGGGAAAGAAAAAGTAAATACTGTGTAAATATATTGGGGATGATTTATGAAACATGAGATTTTTTGGATAAAGAGGAAAGCATGACAAATTATCTAACCGAACGGGGAAATGGATACGTGGCATGTTTTGAAAAAAAAAGAAGAGGAAACGTGGCGAAAATGTTCCTAATTATAATTCTTTAATTACATCCCCCCACATGAAGCAGGTGCAGTTGAACCCACTGAATATAGCAAATTTCCATTTTTCATTTTTATACTGTACACAACAAAACCCACGAATGCAACAAATTTCCCACTTTCAATTTTATATACAACAAATTGGAAACATATTACTCCTATTTCAATAATATCTTTAAAACTTCCTAACCTAACTAATATCATCACTGCTAGAAGAGCGAGGTTTAATGATTGAAAAGCGATCGTATAAATGATCATTAATTTAACGATCGAATTTCGATCATTAAACTATTTATCAAAATCAATCAAAATCACCAAATCATTAATATACTTAATTTTGATGTAATGATCACTAACTTGTCAGTCATGGAAAATGATCATTAATTTAACGATCGAATATAACTATTTTATTTATGCATTTTTAATTCATATTCAGTCGTTAATTTACATAAAATTCATTGTTAACCTCCAATTTTTTAGTGCGTAGGCGTTAGAATTGCAAAAAAAAACTCATTCAACAGTGGCCTAATGGTACAATATGAAAACTTGCTACTGTTTTTTTTCATCACAAATCTGAGTTGTATCAACAATATTATCCCATGTGGTTTGCAAAAAAACGAGATTTACCTAGAACAATGCCATCCAAAACCAAAAAACTCATGAACACATTTATTGAAATACTACTAAAAAACACGCTTATTGAGATGGGAAGAGAAGAATAGTAAGGAAGATAGACACAAACACATTATGCACTCAGCATCCAACTACAAGATGAGCTGAGAAAACAAAAAGAATATTAGGATTTGTTTACTTAAATTACTGTAGAAGTTATTTCTATCTGCCAAGGCCTCTTGTTTGCCGGGTGTTGTAAGATTTGCAGTCGTTGCATTTCTGGCCGACAACGTGATATTTCACTTCAGAGTTACTTCCACAGTCATTGCAAAGAATCCAAACCTGTAGTTGAAGGACCATCATTCAAATTATGCATGCTTCAAGCTCAAGCTTGAATGTGTGTGTGGGTGTGTAGCTTCTCCCACATGCTTATTAAAGTTGAATGTGTAGCTTGACTGTGTGTGTGAGTGTGTCTGTGTGTGCAAGAGGGAGGGAATTGGAGACCATCTTATCTTCGTAATATGGTGGCATAGGAGTAGCTGCAATCTCCAAGTCATACTTCTCCCACACTTTCGACATATTGCGAACTGACTTTGAACAGATGGGGCAAGCGTACCTGTCACGGAATTATGCCAGTTTACATAGTGTATGAAACAAAGAAGAAATTAGCCACACACTTCGATATTGATCACTCACCGATAGTAATCCTGCATTTGTTCCAAGCATGTTCGATGTATGGTGTGCCCGCATGGCATAGAAACTACATCGTTTCTCGACTCAAACAGATACTGTATGGGATGGTACTTCACATCAGTTGGGCTATTCTATTACAAGGGTGTTTGAAAAAGAGGAATATAGTGAAGTTAGAACCTCAAAGCAAACAGGACAGTTTTGGTGCATTGCCCTCTCAATGCATGGGTGGCTGCTTTTCAAAAGCATGGAATAGCAGCATTCTGAGTCACACATAAAATATCAGAATCAAGACGTGAGATACACACAAATTAGCTTCTAATCAGTGTATAAACAAAAAAAGAGAGACAACTTACCACATTTATTGCAATGAAAGAAATTATTGGAGCCTCCGACCCTACAATAGTGTTCTATCCAAGCATGAGTAAATGTCATGAAAAGCCAAACAAGTCATTTCTACCAGATTATAAGTCTACATATAGATCAGAATGATCAGTTGGCAAAGAACTTGACTTATGGTGTTTGTTACATTAACATATTTTTTATGAGAGAACAACTTTCGAGTAGAAGCTGAAATCTACCACTAAAGAAACTTAAGGCAAACCAAAGAGTGTAATTGAATACTGTAAAGAAATGTAATGTACCTGCAAATACCACAGCCATCACAATGATACTGGTCTTTAGATAT
Source organism: Salvia hispanica (assembly GCF_029641045.1). NCBI lineage: Eukaryota > Viridiplantae > Streptophyta > Magnoliopsida > Lamiales > Lamiaceae > Salvia > Salvia hispanica. The sequence continues at coordinate 3,365,991 of NC_142694.1, forward strand.
CTGCAAATTGAGAGATATTGCATTGTCAACCACCCATCACATGTTTACAGATGTGCAGTTTCACAAAATTATGTGCAAAATATTTCGGTGATTCAAACCATTCAACAAAAGCTCAGCATGCAATCAAGAAGGTACTTATAACTCACATCATCATCATACAGCTTGCAAGTTCCACAATAGTATCTTCCCATGCACACCCCACAATTTCTGCAAACTTGTTGAGCCTAAGAGTAACACCCCAAATCAGCAAAATAAGAGATTGATGCCATGGTCAAACCCAAAACTCCATAAAACACATCAAGAAAAATTGACTTTTAAGATCATTTGCCATCATACTAGAGCTAAAACATTATTAATACAGGCAACCTCCACAACTGATAAGGCTAATCTTGCCTAGCTCATTTGAACTGGACACACATGAACCATTTGTAAGTGCAGACAAGACTATGCATCGCTAACTTTCCCAGACACATTTTTTTATATTATGTTTTGAACTATATACATATATATGTGTGAGATCAGAGCTTACGATAAAATAACTGTACTCTGTCTAAGAGACAGAACAGTTCTAGCAGTGGTGATTATATATATGTGTGAGATCAGAGCTTACGATATAAAAAAACTGTACTCAGTCTAAGAGACAGACCAGTTCTAGCAGTGGTGATTTGTTGCAGGTAATGTGGAGGTTTCCAAATTCTTGTCCAGGCTTACCCTATTGATAGCTGTATAGACATGGAGATGCATGTATATAAAGAAAAATGAGTAAAACTAACCTCCTGTTCAGTGTGACAAAGCGCGCATATGACCTGCGTGACATAAAACGATGGTTTTTAGAGGATTATCAGGAATAACTAGAAAGAGGGGCGCACAAAATGAAAAGGATAGAAAACTGGATATAGCTTAGGAAGAAACTGAAAGACAAATCCTCCAGATTAAGCTGGCGTACCTTCATAATTAAGTGGCGAGTGATATCATGCCTGAGCTTTTGGTCAACGCAAATATTGTTCTGTTGCCAGAATGTAAATAACTAAGCATCAATTTCCAATCCTCAACAGAGAGTATATCAAATCAAACAAGGAAAATCCCTCTCACGTCCACCCTATCTTAGAGGCTGAGTTGATGAGTAGATGCTTCAATTATGTCTAGATACACTAAAATATTCTGCCCCCATCTGACATGCTTAAGATATAAGCTCAGACAAGCAGGGAAAACCTTAGAAAAGAATGACTCATACCTTTGCCTCATTGTGACAGTGATGGCAATCAAATATCTCATTGCAACAAGGTGCTCTGATTTGACACCTCCGACGATAATGGGAACAACTGCCAGTATACAAACATGAGCACATAATCAATAAGGGAAGAACAAACCAGAGTAAGGTACACAAAGCTAGAAGCCATACCCATAGTTCAGGTATCCTTTATTGTATGTTTCGGTGCTAGCAACTTCTTCATCACATATTCCTCCAGTAGGAATTTGCTCTTCATGTGAAGACTCCAAAGGTGATTCACAAACCTCAATGCAATTTGTAACCACACTATCTCCAGCCAACCCTTTTTCTGTGAAGTTGGACTCAACTTGTAGACTGCTCGAAAGATCGTGATTAACAGCAACAGACACCATTGGAATGTGGTATGAAAATAGGAATATCTAGCAGCTATGCAATACACCAAAAACCTGCATTAAGAAATCAATGCCTAAATCTATTCATGCATTTCTAATATAGCTGCCCTCCAATGAGGAACACCTCTAGACAATGAAGCTTATCTTTTGCATTCACTGCATATCGACTCAATCAGCAACAATAAATCCAAGGTTAAAGGCTCCATTCATAAAAACCTAAATGAGCGATTCATCCACGTAAGCAAACATACAAGAAAGGTAACAAACAAATCAAGCATTCCCAAACTTCAAAGCTTTGTAGCTACCTATGATGACTATTGCATGGAATTTGATTCTTGACGTGCAAACACTGTTGGCACGAAATTTGAGAATTTTATGCATTTCATATGCATCATCTTCTCCCAAACCAAATTTCTAGCCAAAATATTCTTTTAACCATTCCAAATAAATCCTAATATATTCTCATAGTGACATTCTTACCGAACTATCTGAGCAAGCGGCACTAGAATCAGGACAGAAACAACCCAACTAAAGAAAAGAATAGCATATATCACCTATCTAGGAGTTGAGTCACCCTGTCTCATATCCAGACAGACATATCACTATAATCGAATGATAATGCGAGGAACACTATTTGGAATCAAGTTGTTTGTATTTGGATGGAGCACAAAATTCCCATAAAGAATGACAACCGCTAGTGTGTTAACATTAATTCAGTCCAAAAGGTGAGAAGTGGACAAAATGTTCAGTGTCCACGGAGAGAGTTGCTAGGTGAAAAAGCACTTTCCAACTTCACTCCTCGACAAGAAAACAACCAAATATAAATAAGACCACCGAAAAACTTGCAGCCAGCAAAAAGGTTCCCCCATTCAGATACCCTCAAATTATTACGGACGTCATTTTCCACATTAAACTTATCGCTGTCGCAAACTAAGCAATAAATAAGTATTTATAACTTCAATTTAGCGCTGAAACAGTGATTTAGTTGAGCTGTCGACATCTAACCACTGGTTTATCTTAATCAAACGGCTAAGGCTTAGATTCTCATCTCCATCGTCGCATATATAAAAAAATGCACTGAGAATAATATCACTCATTTAAATATTAAAAAAAACCTCACGAACACTCGAGCAATATTTCTGACAGAGAATTCACTACGATAGAAGAAAAAAAGAACAAAAATGAGCGCAAAGCTACCAAAAATTAAGAACACGATAAAAACATGAACGGAACCAAAATATACAAACGGAAAAACGAAATCAACATTAACACATTCAGGAAAACGAACTTTAGAAAGCGATACTCCTTGGCGGCAATGAATTCCTCCCGCCAAAATCTCCAGCAGCCTACACAGAGAGATCAGAGACTGGAGCAGAAATACAAGCAAAAATCACACAATGCAGATATTAAGACGCGGATCACAGCAAGCTTCTTTCATGTATGAGGAAGTAGCTTAACGAGGTCGAGAATTTTGAGAGCACGAATCTAAGAGAGAGAGAGGGGAAAAAAGTTGCGTTGTGATTTTCACATCGGAGGTGTCAATATCTGAATCAGGGGCATAGGAGGCGACCGCCGACCCGAGGAAGTTAGTTGAGCGATTGTGACAGCTCTGCGTCAATTTACATTACTGCCCCTGTAGTCGCTTGCCAGACTGCCGGATATTAATTTTTTGAAGGAGAAGATATTAATGTATTGAGATCAGCTTATCTTACAACTTTTAATAATATTAAGTTGAATATATTCTAATAAAAATAATGTACGTACATTAGTTTTCATACATATTGCGGGAAATATATTGTATTTTATTTGATAGATTGTATTGCTAATTAGTAGTATGTGTTGTTAATATAAGTATAGTATGGATAAAAGAAAAAAAAATTGTATAAGAAAACGACATAGAAACAAATGTTCAAGAGTATATACTGGACTGTATATGTAACAGATGAGCTAGTTTAGTTTCATTCTCAACGAAAATTAAGTTTGTCTTTTTTATTTTCTTAGCATTGTGTTGGCCAACAATTTCTCCATATTAGGTTAATTCTATAGTAATATTCTTACCATCACTCTAAGTTTCATGCGATAATATAAAATTGGGCAAAATGTTAGAAAAAATATAATAATTTGATTAATTTTTTATAATCCCGCAATTTTTTAAACGACTAATTATATCATAATTTTGACCTGTTTTTCAATTATCCCATCATATTATAATTTTGACATGAGTATAATATTATAAACGATTTAAACGTAGAAATTTATCCAACACGTTCACACTTGCTTTGCATGGAAATAGTGTGATTTGCAAAAAATAACAATTGAATAAGCAGAGTATTTTACACAATAAGAATTATTATGACTAATTCAATGTGACTAATTAATTGCCAATATAGTGCAAATTCATGTCAACGGTACTGCGATTTGGCAGACAATTAGATCTGTCTAACAGGATATCGAGTATTGGGTACATGATAATATATCATGTGCCGGATGTCCAATAGGACATTGAGTATTAGGTATCTGATATCCAATATATCGGGTGTTGGGTACCCGGTACAATTTCTGGATCGAGTTCAGGTTTTTGGATTTTGGGATCGAGTTTCAGAAAAATTCAGGACCCGGTTGGGCCAGTGTTAAGAGAAAAAACATGTTAAAATTTAAATCTAAATCGCTTAACTAATGAATATAATTACACATATAAACAATTTCTATGATGAGAGGAGAAATATACAAACTGAATGCTATTTTGCAGGCGCTCAATGACTAAGTACTGACACATTCCCTAATAAAAACATACTAATAGCATATGAAATCCATTAAACAAATATATTTGTGGTGGACATTACAGCAAAAGGCAAACATAGAGTAACAAAATGCACAAAAATCTCATCTAAACTAACTTGTTAGCAACAGAACAATCAAAATTCATGCTCCATCTCAGTTATTCACAACAGCAGATCTACATCAAAGCCCCACTCAATGCAGCTCCAAAACTCATAACTGAACAATCACAACACAATGAAGGGAGATGCTTACCATTTTCGTCGTTTTCATGCCTCGAAAATCTTGTTTCTCTGCACCATATTTCTCCTCCCCAACGTCTCCACCTCGGTGGAGACTGACAAATATCATGCCCCCATTGCAGCAAACGACGATCCTCACCAACAGAGCCGGCTCCAGTCCTACGAGGGAGAACGTCTAGCAGTTGAGCCCGAGGTCGAGATTGAGAACCCTAGGTTGCGGAATGGCTACATTGCATTGCAAGCTTGGAAAGAATCCATGCTCTCTGATCCAAAGAACATCACTGCCAACTGGGTCGGAAAAGACGTATGTAACTACACCGGTGTGTTCTGTTGGCCCACGCCTGAGTATCCACACGAGCTCACGGTTGCGGGCATTGATCTCAACCACGGAGACATCGCGGGGAGCCTCCCCAATGAGCTGGGCCTGCTGTATGATCTTGCTATGGTTCACATAAACTCGAATAGATTTTGTGGGGCGATTCCCAAAGGTTTTGTCAACATGAAGCGCCTCTACGAGCTGGATCTCAGCAACAATCGCTTTGCAGGCAAGTTTCCTCAGGTTTTAGTCCAGCTACCAAGCCTGAGGTACCTAGACATTCGTTTCAACGAATTCGAAGGCGAGCTCCCAAGGAAACTCTTTGAGATAGATCTTGATGCTATATTTGTCAACAACAACAGATTTTCCTCCGCCTTACCTGACAACATCGGCAAGTCACGCGTCTCTGTCATCGTCCTGGCTAACAACAATTTCGGCGGATGTATTCCTGCAGGTTTAGGTGAGATGGGAGAAACGTTGAACGAACTGATTCTCATAAACACTGGTATATCATCGTGTTTCCCAAGTGAAATCTCTAAGCTGAAGAACTTGACCGTGTTAGATTTGAGCGAAAACAAGATCGTCGGTCCATTACCTAATAGTATCGGGGAAATGAACAGCTTAGAACAGCTGAATCTGGCACACAACATGATGTCTGGAAAGATTGGTGATCGGTTATGTGAACTTCCGAATTTGGTGAACTTTGAATACGGTTTCAATTTCTTCTCCAATGAGTCTTCTTCATGCCCAAAACTGCACAAGTTTGATGATGGAATGAATTGTTTAAAAGACAGGCCAAACCAAAGATCTTCATTGGAGTGTCAAAGGTTCTTGGCTCGGACGGTTGATTGTAGCAGCTACAAATGTAATCATTCTGACCCAGAAACACCACCAAAGGTGCTGCCTTGCCCGCCCCGACAACCACCCCCAATGTCTCCAACCCCTGCTGAGCCATCTCCATCCCCATCTCCATCTCCATCTCCATCTCCATCTCCATCTCCTCAGCCCTCCGTTTCTCCTCCACCTACCATGCCACAGCCCGTGCCACCACCACAACCATCATCACCACCACAAGTTCAGCCTGACATCCCTCCTAGCCCAACCTCACCTCCTGCTCCAAACTCTACAACACCATTGTGTCCGTGTCAACAACCATCAAATCCACCACCGAAGCCTTGATTACCTCCATTTTCAGACTCCACACATTCCCCGAGACAATGAGATTTAATCTTCAGATCGTTCCTGCACATCAAGTGGAGTATGAAACAGTGTTAGATACAATTCAAACACAAGGTTCCAGCATCTCATTGTACAAAAGCTGATCAGGGAACTTATAGAAGATGATGAAAAAGGTAAAAAGAAAAAGAAGGTTTTTTCAGTTGTTCAAGTAATAATGTAATTTTATGAGCTTCTACCTTTGAATAATGTAAAGTTATGTTCAGCGAATGCGACAGTTGCAATTTTCAGAGTCATTGTCTTCTCCAGCCATTTTATTTCTCATGTAAAACTATAAATCAACATTCATATGAATCACAATGTTGAGTTTTGGTTTATAATAGTAGTTCCTTATTATCAATGTGAAGCATAGAGCAAAAGCACCCTGGTGAAAATTTTATGATCAGGCAATATCAGCAATTACAGCAAGTAGACATACACATCTAAAAGACCAAGGTTTCATTAAGATACCATTTAAAAGCTAGAATCTACCAAAGGGGGAATCACACATTTTACGCTTCAGTTTCAGCCAAAAATTTATGGAATTGGAACTTGGAAGCAAGACCTGCATAATTTAATCCAGATCAATTGATCCGTGGCAAAGGCTGAATATTTTCTGCCAATATGGAGTTTGTCCCTGAAGACACTGGCTGTAACAACCCACTATTCGACAAATCCTCCAAGATTTTGATGTCTTGTTTCATGCGATTCACGAGTGAAATTGCATGTCCAAGAACTAGAGGGTCATCTGGAAGATTCTGTAGCAGGCTAAGCAAGGTTTGCCTATAAACTTGAGCGGACAATAACGGCCTCGCAATCTGCCGAGTACGGCAGTAAACTGCCACCTTGATTGTGTGTTTGCACATATTACCCTCCATTGACCAGGAGCAATCACACAGCCCGAACTCAGAACCAGGATTCCATAACGTATAAGCCATGCTACTATCTGCCTGAGACGCAACTTTTGCAAACTGGAGATTTTCCTCATCCAGCAGGACATCCATATCCGAGATATGCTCTGCCTGATACCATGGGTTGGTTAAACTGAATCTATCCCTTAGATTTTCAAAATACCCCGTATCCACTATATATGTGTCGAACCAGTAGAAGGAGTGAAATTGGGTTGTCAACGCGTGAATCAACAAGTCATTTCTGTGTGACTTTTCCACCAACAGAGAGAGGACCCTCGATTTTAATCGCAGGTGATAGGATTCTATTGAAGCATAATGCTCTAATCCTGCCACTGGGAGAGTCCTGACACAATTGAACCATAAATCTGCAACATAACATTATCATATTGTAGTCTGCATTCCATGATTAAGAGCAAGGAACAAGTATCCTCGTCTAACAGAATAATTAGGAAAAACTGTACCTAATTTTGGCAGCCATTTACTTCTGAAATACTCTACAAATTCAGACTGATCAACATATATTTGCAGGAACTCTTCAACCGCAACTGCAGTGCTCGACACATTCCCTGTGCAATACAATATCCGGCCTAGGTGCTTAAACATCTCTCTTTGAGCATCAAAATTGTGACAGTGTTTTAATAGGCTTTTAAGCCAACCACGACGAACATGCCAGAGGCACAATAGAATTCGACATTGGAAAGCTTCACTGAGAGAATAAATTGCAGAGTTAGATGATGGATGATACTACATCAACTTCTACAATAGAATGGCATAACAATTCCATATTAACCACATACCGAATAACTGAGAGCTGAAGAGAGGGATCATCCACTATAATTGCATGAGGTCTCCAGCTTGTGTCCTTGCCACGTAGTCTCTCAACGAGGGACAGCATCCATTTGTGCGTATTACTATTACCATGAGAAGAGGAAGTAATAATCCAGGCAACTGGAACGGCATTATGTGACGAATCGAATGCCAGTAGAGAGCATAAAGTATCCTGCACAAGTCCAAAGATATGGTAAAAGTCAAAAGAGTGAGGTAAATTAACAAAAACTCTAATTTGAAAAACTCAAGATAATGCTTTCATCATTAAGGTACCAAAATAAGTACTGAATCTAATAGCATATGCAAGCGTATTGTTAATTTCTATCTCGCTGTTTGAAGTTTTTGTCTACCTAACAAATGATATGTAAATAAGATACACAAACACCCAATTATATGAGGAAACCAAAGAATAAACCCCAAAACACAAAAAAGAAAACAATGTTGAATACTCCATCTATATATCAAAGTCCAAGCAAAACATAATAGAAATTCTACACAAAAAGAAAACAATGTTGAATACTCCAAATATCAAAGTGCAGGCAAAACATAATAGCAATTCTACACAAAAAGAAAACAATGTTGAATACTCCATATATCAAAGTGCAAGCAAAACATTATCTAACCCCTATTTGTATCCAACGGAAAATTGAGGTATACCTTACAAGTTCATACCCAATATTAATGTTTTCACATGGTAAATCGACAGAACTTGAAGAATCGTGTATTTGCTTTTAAATGAGTGATTCTAAGAAAATTTTGTAAAGGTCCAAATTAGAACTACTTGGGGTGACACTCTATCCTTTACCGGATAAACAAGGAAAGTAACAAATCATACAGAACCTTAAGTCTCTTAGATCCAGATGCAGTATGAAAAGCTATGGATCCACTATGTCCATAGCGAAGCATCTGCTGCAGCTGCCAATCGGTTTGTAACCCTAATACAAAAGTTTCAGAACCAGAACTCTCCTCGAAGTAAAACACATGCTTATGGTGGCGTTGTACCCACATCTTCACACTGCATTCAACATTGGAATGCAACTCATGGGAGGCATTGCGTATAAGCCTTTCCATATTACGGACATCATTGCGTGTCAGGAAATCATCACGGATATGGGGACCCCCATGCCTCTGCACCTCTTCCATGTGATGCTGGACTATTGTATCCAAGGATACTCCAACATGAAGCATGGCCATCACCTTTTGACGAAGTTCCTCTGATATTCGAGGAGCATACATAGCTCTAGTTCCCACAGATTCTTGATCAAGTATCCCATGGCAGGGAGCTCCTGTTTTATCCACATGATTCCTCTGATTGTATATGATGAGAGCAAGTAGAGGCCGGGTGTATAAACGTTTAACAGTGAAGTGACAAAGACATCCCCGCATCATGTGCCTTCTCCCTGGCCTACTTCCCTTACCCGAAGCAGGTTTGATGCTTGAGTTTTCACCTACATGAGGTTCGACATCCCTGTAGTCTTCAGGACCATAAGAGCACCAATACCTAGACACAGAAATAGTCAATACCTCTACAATCTCTAATGTGATATCAAATTAAGCAATACAAAGTAGTACTCTACTTACATACAATGTATACTCAAGATAGCCATCGACTCTTGGTCTGCTAAGACTCCCCTCGGGTCTCTTCCTTCTTGATTCGACACGAAAGCTAGCAGGGCAGTCAGCATTGCTGGATTCACCTTTCACAAAATCATCCACTCTAGAAAAGGGAATCAGTGCAATATCATCACCACCTTGTCGACCACCTTCGACTTTAAACCAATTGATATGAGCTGCAGAAAACTCGGAATAAGGAGGATCTTGAACCGGTAGGTTTAGTATGTCTTCCATCCTCGCCATCTAACACAATTGAATGAATTGTAGAAATACAAGCAAGTAAGCATTCATCAAAATGCTATGTAACATCAATAAACAAGCTATGATTTTTCTCTATATAGTTCAATTTTAACAGGACTAATGTTGATTCAACAGTTAAACACTGAAATTAGCATAAAGATGGCATGATGAACAATTTTTTTTAAAAATAGATTAAAAAAAAAGCAGACAAAGAGTGGAGAGTGATTGTACCTTTGCTTCATCACCCTTCATCCTTTCCCCCTCCACGCTTATGTTCGTTGATTGAATTCAAGCAATCTGTATTTTCTGCAAACAAGGTACGAAACTTAACCTTATCATTCAAGGCTGTGAAAATTACTGGATTTTCAACGCTTATCTTCGGTGATTGAATTAAAAATTCTGTGTTTTCTGCAGAGAGCGAGATGCCAAACTTCAACTCGGCATTCAATGCTGTGAACTTACCGGAATTTCAAAGCTTAGCTGATTGACTTAAAAAAGTTGTGTATTTTCTGCAAAGTGAGGTTACAAAACTTCAACTTGACATTCGAGGATGCAAAATCACTGGATTTTCAATGATTCAATTATCACAAACTTCAAAGTGTTTTGTTTTCTCGGGTTTTTGCTATTTTATTTTGCTCCCCTCTTTTTTCCATTTTTCATTTTCAATGCCATTCATATACTCTTTTTTTTTTCTTTCTTTCTTTTTCCTGTCAGACAAATACACTCTCTTCGTTCTATAGTAATAGAAACATTTCATTTTGTACACTTATTTTGAAAAAATAATTATAAATGGTTCAAATGGAGAAAAAATGAAGTAAAAGAGATAATATTATAGATAAGACTTTTCTCTACATTATTCTCTCTTTTTTTACTTTTTCTCCACTTTAACTATTTATAATTATTTATTCAAAACGAGTGCGCAAAATGAAATGCCTCTATTACTATGGAACGGAGGAAGTAGTATATTAAATCTATGGATAAAGAGATTTTCATGATTTGGTTTTCAAAAAATATTTACTGTAATTAGAACATTTATCAAAATTAGTTTTTAATAAATGTTTTCATATCTTTCATACTTACTATTTTTGTATCAAAACAGTACTATTACTAGTATTAAAATTCATATCAGTATTAAAATTCATACTGCTATTTACTAGTAGTATTAAAATTAGTTTTCATGGATGGACGCAGTGTCATGGAGAATTTTGTCTGGCTAAATAGATTTTTCATGATTTTATTTTCTATTTGATTTACGAATTAAATTATCAACATGGCCCGTAATAGATTCTCAATTCGGATGGGCATGGACTGATTTTCTTGTTTGATGAATTGTTTTAAGCCACTAACAAATTACTCCCTCTGTCCCGACTAAGATGACACATTGCTTAGCCGGCACGAGATTTTATGAGTTATTGGTTAAAGTGTTTAATTGAAGAAATAGAAGGTGAGTGTAAGTATTAAAGTAGAGAGATAAAAAAAGAATGATATTTTAATAGAAGTGAGAAAAAATGGTTGAGTGTATTAATTGGAGAGATAAAATTACCAAAAAATGAAATGTGTCATCTTAGTTGGGACAAACTAAAAAGGAAAACATGTCATCTTGAGCGGGACGGAGGGAGTAGTACATTAACCATTACTTTATGCCGATTGAAATTTCGACTTGGCTAACACTATTAAATTATGCCGATTGAAATTTCGACTTAGGCCAACACTATCAAAGTGTAATTGCATTCATCTAGAAAAATATATATAGATTTTCACGATACAAAAACTGGAAATAATTTTACAAAAAAAAGTTAAGTACTCTTTTCGATACTTATTATTTTCTATCTTATTTTATTTTTTCTTCACTTTAACTATTTATTTTATTATTATTTTTAAAAAAAGCGAATGTAAAAATGAAATGTCTATATTGAGGCGGAACAGACCATCAATTCATACGTAGCTTTCTCTCAGTCATAACTCGTAATAGAGGGAACAGATTAATTTTGGGCTTCTATTCTAATGAGACTATAGAGTTAAAAGAATGGGCCATTATTTTGATCCAATAATCACCATATGGATATAAAAAGAAAAAAAAGAATGGGGAGAAGGGAGGAGATATAAATGAATTTATGGTCCAACCCAATTTTGATACACAATTTTGAGAGCAAAGAAGAAAATATTTCCATAAAAAGAGAGAAAAATACAGAAAAAGGAAAAATTTATTCACTTCGAAAGTAAATGGGAATTAAAGGGAGTAGTTGCCACTTTTCTATTTTTGTTTGACATTGTTTTCAATTTAGGAACACTTTTAATTTAAACACTCACAAACACTGTTAGATTCAGTTATACTTATGGATTTTAATTGCAACTTTAGAAATCATTCCTAAAATAAAAAAAGGTCAGCTTTGAGTATTTGAAAATTAGAAAGAAAAAAAAGCATACAAACAATTATTAATATCGTAAATATAGTGGTGATATTGGAGTTATTAGTTATAAATGGCGTGTGGTTTTGAAGTATAAGCATGATCATCAATAGTGGGCTAATTATTCCAAAGAACATTGTACAGAAGATTATGCTCTATGCCTCATTAAGAGGCTATTACTCAATCTTTTCACAAACGGCCCCTCAAACTTTTTAGGGGTACTGTGTACATATATTTGGCCCCTCTTCATTATTCTATGTTTATTCTCTCTCTTGCTCATATTTTATTTTTCATATAAAATTGCTCATATAAAATTTTATTTGTCATATAAAATTGAAGTCAAACGTATATTTAACTTACAAAGTCAAATTTGACTGACGTATAAATATTCTATCCGCATAAAACACGAGTGAACGCAGAAGACGCTGTTCGGGAGATGATGACATGAAAACAACCAAAGACAAGCAACCCCTCCAAGCTACATGTGCATCAAAAAACATCTCATAAAGTAGGATTGAAAAGGAGTAAATTTTAGAAAATAAAAAACATATTGGAAGAAAATTCCGATTATATAACATAAATATAAATAAAGAAAAGGAAACGTTCTATAAATTCTTTCTAGAATAGTGAAAACATGAAAGAAAAATCTATAAATATTTTCATGATAAATTTAACTTAGGTGGTAATGTTCGTAGATAAAAAATTGTGTTGATGAGATCAAGTCATTAATTTCAAACATATCAGCTATAAATAATTCGGGTTTAGCTATAGTGAAAGCACTATCCAAATGGCCCAATAAGCATCTACAACATTTATGATTCAACGATAGTTAAGATAGTACCTTACTTTGTGTTTGTGCTTCAATATTAGATTAACTCAAAAGAAAGAATACATTAAAGTGCAAATTAATTTATAAATACAAACTGAAATCTAACCTCTCTCGAAATCTCCACATTTGACCGCAAATTGATGCCTGAGAAATTGTGCTCACCAAATGTGATCGTAAGAATCTCATAATTAAAGAGAAAGTTAAACGATCGCAGGAGCTTGGAAAGGATTTAATTACTTTTTTTTTAATTAGTATTTTTATTTAACTTAATTTTATATAAGGATGAAATATCATAATATTGGCCAAATTTGTTCAAATCAAAGTGTTTCGAGGGTGCAAAACAAATTTTTTTTGTACCAGTGGAAAAAACACGGTTTACCTTACGGAATAAGTGCACCGATGTATCTATACTATGCACTCGCTATTAGACATATTACACACCCAGTGAATATTAGTACTTTTAAACTTATAGCCTGAAATTGTTATTCACAATTTTATTTTTGATGTTTTTAACTTTTGTTTTGCAGATTTTAAACTCCCAAGTGGAGTTATATTACGTGTCAAATCAATTACAAATATTGTATTTTGGGAGAAGTTTATTTGGGAAACTTTTGAATAAAATGTTGTGTTGATTTACATTTGAATTCATATGCAACTATATATTTGCATTACAGTGTACTATCATTTTTTTCTCATTGATTCAAGCTAATAATAAAATCATGAATCTCATTAGTTTATTTTTTTTAACTTTGGTTAGGGATTATAATCAATGGCTAACTAATTAATAATTCAAAAATAAGATCAATTGTTAGTCATTAAATAAAAAGATCTAATGATTAAAATAATGACAAGTGTCTCAAATTCTAAATTTAAATAATTAGTAAATAAATTTAAAGGTATTAACATCAATTCTCTCTCATTAAAATCATCTCAAAACTTTAAATTAACATAATTCTCTTGATTTAAATTATTTTTTTTGCAAAAAATATACTCCCCTCGTCCCACATTTGGAGTCACATTTAGTTACGACATGAGTTTTAAGGAATTGGTGGAGTATATAATTAATGAAGTGAGATGATGGAGTGTGTAATAAATGAATTGAGATGATGAAGTGTGTAATAAATGAAGGAAGTTGGTTGAAGGTGTGTCCCTTTTTGACTTTTTGATTTTTGATTTTTGTTTGGTTTATTTTAATGTAGATAATGACATTTTGATGAACAGTGGGGTAAAATTGTATGACCAAATATAGAAAATTCTAAATGTCACTCTAAAACTGAGACGGACTTTTATGGCAAAATGTGACTCCAAAACTGGGACAGAGGGGGTATCAAATTAAAGGTAATTTTATAAGGATTCCAATGAGATCTCAATTACATATATTCCAACGTCGGATGATAAAATTTGATAATTTATATTTTAATTTTTTGTATATGTTGATAAACAGATTTTATCAACAAATGCACAAAGAAATCTCAATATAGTGTATTTAAATCTAGTGTATGTAAAATATTAATAAAATTGTGTTGATATCCCCACGTCATATTATTGATATTTGTAATACATTATGTTAATATAAAAATTATCATATGATAACATAATGATGATATTACCCGTTGATATTTGATGTTATAAGCATTAGAAGAGGACCTTTTACTGGTAATAATTTTTTTACTACTAATTGGGTGCATATAGGCCTGTCAAAATGGATATCGGATATTGGATACCCGATATCCAAACCCGAAAAAATCGGGTAATTGGATACCCGAAACCCGATTTTTCGGATTTCGGATCGGGATCGGGTAGTGAAAATTTGGATTATCGGGTATACCCGAATTATCCGATTTGTTTTTTAAAATTAATAAATTATGATTTTATTCTAATTAAATGTAATTATCTTTCTTAATTATAGTACATTTTAGTAAATAATTAGCGTAGGTCCCAAAATTCATAAGGCCTCCCTCTCCTTCCCCTCTCCTGCTCTTCTCTCTCGCCTACGCCTCCCTCCGCCGCCGCCGCCCGCCGCCGTGTCGTCTCCTCTCCCAGCGCCGCGTGCTCTCCTCCCGGTCGCCGCCCTCCATTTCTTCTGCCATCCGCGACTGCCAAAGCCATGGAAGACGCCGGAATAGTAGGATCCCGTCACTGCCTCTTTGGCTCTTATTGACAGTGTATTAAATCCCCAGGTCAAATAAAAGTTGCTGCCATCTCCACATTATTTGAGTTGGGTTTCTTAGATTATGTTTGAAGAGAAAATTTAATGTCTTGAGAATTACAATAAGTTTATAATTCAAAGCCTTAATTCTAAAACACACTAAAAATGGTGTATTGATTCTAAAAACACAAGAAAATTGGATCTTCATTCTAAATCAGAAGAAAAATGGTGTCTGGATTCTGAACACTAAAGAAAAAGGTGTCTTGATTTTGTATAGTTTAATTTCTTATAGTACATATATTTAATATCCAACTAACAGTAAAAATAATATGTATATGGAAGAGGGTGAGGATTCAACTTTGTATTAAATTTGTCAATCGGGATAAATAAGAATATTAAATAAATTCCTAAAGTTTGTAACTAATTTTTTTTTAAAATCAAAATCACAATCGGGATTGGATACCCGATTTTTCGGGACTGGATACCCGAGTCGGGTATCCGGGTATCCGAAATCAAATTCGGATCGGGTATCGGGTATTGATTTTTGAGAATTTCGGGATCGGGTACCCGAAAATTTCGGATCGGGTATCCACGGGTACCCGATTTGACAGGCCTAGGTGCATATATACACATGTCATCGTTTCACATGCAAAATTCAAGCACCTCACTGCAACTGACAACAATGGAGTCGCAGCCCCAAAACTCCGGCGCCGGCGCCACCTCTCCATCCCCATCCCCATCTCACCTCGCGCAAAAACTCCGCCGCAACCTAGAATTCCCATCAAAATGGGGCGAGCTCAACGGCGCCATGGGCGACCTCGGCACCTACATACCCATCATCCTAGCCCTAACCCTCTCCCAAAACCTCGACCTCGGCACCACCCTCATCTTCACCGGCCTCTACAACTTCCTCACCGGCGCCCTCTACGGCGTCCCCATGCCCGTCCAGCCGATGAAATCCATCGCCGCCGTCGCCATCTCCAACCCCTCCTTCGCCATCCCCGAAGTCATGGCCGCCGGCATCCTCACCTCCGCCGCCCTCCTCCTCCTCGGCGCCACCGGCCTCATGCACCTCGCCTACAACCTCATCCCCCTCGCCGTCGTCCGCGGCATCCAGCTCGCCCAGGGCCTCTCCTTCGCCATCACCGCCGTCAAATACATCAAATCCGAGCAAAACTTCGCCAAATCCAAATCCGCCGGCGACCGCCCCTGGCTCGGCCTCGACGGCCTCATCCTCGCCCTCGCCTGCGCCTCCTTCATCCTCCTCATCAACGGCTCCGGCGACCAAACCGAAACAGAAACAGAAACCAACCAAATCGACGGAATCGAAATCGAAATCGATCGGCCAAATCGAAGGAGAAGTAGAAAATTCCTAAAATTCATCACATCGATTCCATCCGCATTCCTAATTTTTTTGTTAGGGCTAATCCTCGCCATCGCGAGAGGACCTCAAGCAATCAATCACTTCAAATTCGGGCCGTCGAAAATCAGTGTAATCAAAATCTCGAAGCATTCATGGAAGGAAGGGTTCATAAAAGGCACAATTCCACAGCTTCCGTTATCGATCCTCAACTCCGTGATCGCCGTTTGCAAGCTCTCCACCGATCTCTTCCCGGAAAAGGACGTCTCGGCGACGTCGGTGTCGATCACCGTCGGTCTAATGAACCTGACCGGGTGCTGGTTCGGGGCAATGCCGTGCTGCCACGGGGCGGGCGGGCTGGCCGGGCAGTATAAATTCGGGGGCCGGTCAGGGGGCTGCGTGGCGCTGCTAGGGGTGGCTAAGTTGGTGCTAGGGTTGGCTTTGGGAGGCTCGTTGGTGAAGGTTTTGGTGC
The DNA here is from genome assembly GCF_029641045.1 of Salvia hispanica. Classification (NCBI taxonomy): domain Eukaryota; kingdom Viridiplantae; phylum Streptophyta; class Magnoliopsida; order Lamiales; family Lamiaceae; genus Salvia; species Salvia hispanica. The sequence goes on from NC_142694.1 coordinate 3,382,976, forward strand.
AGTTTCCTGTGGGAGTGTTGGGGGTTTTGTTGCTCTTTGCTGGGATTGAGCTTGCCATGTGTGCTAGGGATATGAGCACGAAGAGCGAGGCGCTGGTGATGCTCGTCTGCACCGCGGTGTCGTTGGTCGGGTCGAGCGCGGCGCTAGGGTTCTTGTGTGGGATGGTGGTGCATTTGTTGCTCCGGGTGAGGAGGGCGGGGGAGGTGAAGTCGTGCTCGGAGTTTTGGTTTGATCGGAACGTATAGTATTCATGATTAGCCCAAATCGATAAAAAAGAATAACGTACTTCCTCTGTCCCGTAAGCGTGTGTACACTCTGGTTCAATACGACGTATTTTAATAAATTTTAAGGTGAGTGTGTATTGTAAATGAAGACCGAGACTGTATAGTGGTGGACCATTTGTTGTAAAATTGTGAGTATGCTTGGAAAGTGGGGGTTAGAAGTATATAGTTGAAATAGTGTACAAAGTTAGTGTACGCACACATCTATGGAGTGTACTGAATGACGAATTGTTTATATTCTTGTGGGACGAATTAGAGACTTATTGCTAGAATATGGATATGTAAGATGAAATTGGGAAAAATGCAAGAGTAGTAAAGTAGTGGACTACTATTTCATTGCAAGATGAAGAATCATCAATCACAACAGCCAACCATTTTTCATCAAATTAAGGCAGCCAAAAATTATTCATGGAGCTACTACACTGTCACGGCAGAAATCAGTACACCTACCAAAGCATTCCTCCAATTTTGGACCATCTGCAATAAATCAACAATCACATGAGAGAAAGAAATAGTATAACATCAAAACAAAACAAAACAGGAGAACTCATTTCAAATGACTATAAACCACACATCAGTTGGCCAATCGCAACTGATACGAGATATTAGAGTTCGTAACAGAGACAGAGTAGCGACCAGTGATAAGTTGCCTGCATTGTCTGAGGGAGCAACGACGGCGACAGTAGTAGGCATAATCAGTAGGAGTAGAAGGAATGCAGGCCCTGAGACATGAAAATTTACAAGCAAGCTTCTGAGATAGAGTCATGGTGTTTCTTCCTTGTATGAAGCACTTGTTGTAGCACCCACCCCAGCAGCTGTACAATCTCTGTGCATCCACACCAGTTCCCAGCACCATCAAAATCAAGACGACTACGACGGCCAACTTCATCTTCTTCTTTTTTTGCTGCAGAGTGCAGAAGATGGGAGCTCTATATATAAGGCCACAACATTAATTAGTAGACTTTATTTGGACTTGTAAATTGAATTCACGTTGCTTTGACTCATGTAGTAATTTACTAAATGCTCAAAACATCTACTTTCTGATTAGGTAGAAGTTACGTGATTTAATGAGAAGGGAAAAGGACCATTATTTTTTTTATACTTTTCTTGGGTTTTTTTGTTACACCATAAGTCAACTGATTTATTGCATTGCAGCTATGAGATTCACGAACTGCTACTCGCTCGGTTTGCAAATAGAAGTCTCGTTTTTTAATTTTGGTCCGTCCGCGAATAGGAGACTTGGTTCATAATTCACATCCCACTATATCATTCCACTCATTTAATATTAATTCTCTATATACAAGTGTGATTCATATTCCACTAATGGCATGTTTGGTCATTTTTGTTCATGGATTTCCATCGCTAGATGAGTTATCACCCCTACCAAACATGGTCTAACTTTCTTCTATTAATTTCTTTTAATATTTATTAAAATCCGTACTGAAAAGAAATGAGACTCCTATTCGTAAACTGAGTTAGTATACATTTTTTGCTCAAAAGTCAAATCTTATAGTAGTACTACTACTACATAATTAGTGTTACTCACTAAGTAAAACATAAATGCAAGAAAAAATAAATTTATGTACAACTCGTCTCAGACAGGCCCGGTCCAGCCCACTTAACTAAAGAGATGGTAGAAGTGTTGTCCTCTCTTTATTGGTAAATTTTCACTTAGGTTTCTTAGGCAACGCCAAAGTTAAAGAATTGAGTAAAAAATTGTACTAGAATATTGATGCACTTGATGAAATATTGCAGCAAATATAAACTATAGTTACTTGATTGGAAAGATAAAATTAAAAAAACATGATAAAAATACACATTTTAAATCATATAGTCTACCCACCAAACTGATTTTATTGCTTAAATTCATAAAATAAAACCTTTTTATCGGGACCAACACGACAATTTTGATGGATCACATCTCGTAACCATAGTGCAATCAACAGTGTATTATTTTGGGCCACTAACTCCTTCAATATTCAGCACTAAAGCCTAATTCTAAAGGTTAATAATTTCAGTAGAAATTAGAAAACCATGAAGAGGGCAAAAAAGGCAACAAAATTATGTACAGTGATTGAATACTAGAATTCCAGGCGCCTCTTGCATCATTTTGGCTGGAAAAAAAAAAGGAAGCATGCGTCTACCAAAACTGCCCTTGAGTCCTTGACAGTGAGGATATGATGGAGCCGGAGAGACCTTTTTGTATCAGACTAGGCAGAGGTGACAGGTCGCCATCTACAAATTCTTGCCCAGCCATCACGCTACAAAGACTTTTTATACTATGGACAAAGTATCGAAACTCACTTATCGGAAAGCCGCGGCTTTCTATGCACCCACAGCGGAGATGGAGACGATGAGGATCGTGCCCTCTCAGCTGATGGGAGAGTTATTCTCCTCGACCGGAACAAGAACCACGCCGTCTTCTTTCCTAATTTATGTCGATCGAGTCGCCATCAAAGGGCTCTTTGACGGCCTCTGCATTCATCAGAGCAACCACAGCTTTCTGGACAGCTGTGTCAGCTCTGTGGAACAGCTTCTGAGCCTTTTCCCTCTTGAGCCTGGCCATTTTATGCGCGAGCTGCGCTGCGCCACATGCATCACGTACCCGGAACTCGGGAAGATCGTAACTATCAGGTCCTTCGAGGAAATAAGGCCTCTGACTGGGTGATTCGGGCACACCCGTGTTCCATTGCTGGCTCGCGTTTCTCTTCCCTGTTGACCTGGGGGTGTAGGGGATCATCATCTGCTGATTGCTATAAGAGGGGTATGATCCGAGCTTCCTTGATTTGTTCTTATAAAACTTTGGGCTGCCTGACGGTCCGGTGCTCAAGTAGAAATGTGCATCTCGTGGAGACAGTACCCTCGTTGATGGTGAAACATCGGAATAGTCGTGATGGAGACTGCTTGCGTACAACATCTTCTCATCTCCAAAAACATGGCCATTGGATCTCCTCCCTGCCATGATAGAGTGTTAATAGGTAACAAAAAGGACAATGGTAGTATTATTAATAAACATCGATACAATTACAACAGGAAAGAAGTGAATACTACCATATATAAAACCGTCCTGGTCTGCCAAGGAAGCATGATGCTGTCCAGAAACTGGAAGTCTCCTGTGAGACCGTTGTTTGGAACCCTTATTGGGAACCTCCAAGCCCCGTGGTCTTAAGCAAAATGCAAACATGGGTGGTTTTTCAGGAGGAACCTTCCCCTGACTACCAGCAGAAAAGGCATATAATCCAGGAGAAACCTTGTGCTCCCAATCTTTCAGCTGTTGTTGATACCTCTCCCAAAGTGGAGGCTGAGTACAAAACAATAGCAGCAATGAGTCAAGGAGCAACAATACGAAAGACTATATGCATACATGACAGATGACATCGCTCGTATATAACAGCTCTGAGGCTGCTATGAACAACTACACCATATATTTGACCATTTAAGTCTGTAGCTTTAATTATGTCAAAGTTTGCTCGACAGGCTTGGGAAAATAACAAGAGCCGCACTCAGTTATATAATTATTTCCAGATCCCTACCTAATGTCATGGGTTTAATCAGATACATGATCCAAGAGCTCTATATATTCGCCTGAAGAGACAAGGTACCAACAAACAATAAAATCTATGAGATCAACTTAAAGCATGCATGTCACAGAGGATTATATTTCTAAAAGAAGTCGTTCATTGATGCTTTATTCTCCTTTCCAGAAACACAACTAAAATGCATTTGAAAAGTCATTCATGCTATAAATGAGAAATTATTTAACAGTCTAGTGTATTAGATATGACAGTTTTTAACAGACGATATGTAATGCTAGAAATTCTACAATTTGATTAACTGAGTTTTTGACAGACCTGCAGATGTCTTATTAAAGACATGCCAATTTTCTCCCTCTTCTCCCTCCAGTATTGATGTATAACTTTCGCAGCCCCGGTTGACCCCATTCCAGTCAGAAGCTTTTCAATTTCTTCATCTGTGAAGTTCAACCGATGCTGAGAATAGGAAACTTTTTCAAACATGTCTATCGCCTTCTCCAAGGACTCCTCAGATATCTCATCATGTTTGTCAGCGCGACTATTGTGTGCCATCAACCACTGTTCATCATCACTATCCATGTCATATAAAATATGCAAAGGATCCATTGCCATTTCTACATCACTTTGGACTTGTCGGAAATACTTTATAGGATTCCGAACAAAAGGAACTTCATTTCCATGATCATCACTCTCCTCAACCAGACGTACTCCAGGGATGGGGATATTCTTTACGGATGCTGCACGGATATTCCTATCGTGGCATTCCTCATGCATCTCCTTGAAAAGCATCCACTGGCTCCGGTTGGGAAACTCCAGTACCCAGTCCTTCCCTCCTTTCCACATCATAGCATGTGAGTAGCGGTTGGTAGACCCAGGCTGTAAAATGTGTTTAACCTTATAGGAATATTTTGTAACCCCAGAAAGTTTGACAGCCAATCTCCATTCATTATGTTCATCAACTTCCAAAACAATATGTGCCCCACATTCTCTCCATCCTTTGTCCCCAATGGTGACTAGAACATTTGCAACACATGTAAGCAACTCCACATTTTTCCGGTTGTTAACAGAACCGTCAGATATCCTCTTGAGGCTAGCTTTCCTAATTCGTTTGCAAGGTAGAGATTTTGTGCTTGGTGATTTTTGCTTTTCACTAAGATCACAACCTACAAAAGGCAATGTGTATTGAACTTGAGTGCGTGGCCTCTTTGGTCCATTACTGAATCCATTGGGCTTGAAGTTTGGGCTTCCGTCAGGCCAAACTGTGGGTTTATGTGGAGAAGAAACTGAGTTGCTTCCACCATGCTGCCACGAACTTCTGAAGCCAATAGTGTTGGGTGTATGAATAAAGCCGTCATGCACATTCCAATCCATATCAGAGACCTGCCCTGATTCAGAAGAAGGAATTTCAATTCTCATGCCACCTGGTGTGGAATCGCTCCTGGGGTCAGGTGTTTGAGATGTGATGGAAGTTGGCATAGATGGAAGTATGTGTACATCAATCAGTTGAAGCGCTTCTTTCCTAGGCTCATGCTGACATGATTGACTAATAGTTTCGGATGCATTTCCAGCAAATTCTTTGAAACATCCACCCCTTCCATCATTATCTGGTTTCCCCGCCTGTATTTTCTTAGAGGAACCAGTGTTCTCAGCAGCATTGCTTGCCAAGACAACACTCATTCCTGGAGCTCGTTGAAATCCATTCAGACCAGGAGCTTCTGCATCTATTTTTCTGATTTGATTACCAATGGTGCCATCTTGAAAAGCACTGGATCTCGGCTTAAATCGAGCACATTCTGCACCTGGTTGACAAATATCATCGGAACTTTCTGAAGAACAAAGAGCACTCTGATGTTGGAGATTAACCCAAGCAAAGCTATGTTCCATAAGTAGCTGGAGATGTAGAGCGAGAAAGAAAGTTGGTGCAGCAGAAAAGGAGAGAGCAAATTGAGGCACTTTTCCAAGCTTTGTAGCAAGACTAAAGGCAGATTGAGTCATCCTTTTATTACGGGCTTCTCGGGTAACACCCATTGGCAAAATGCCAGGCACATATTTGAAACCCTGGAAGTTAAAGAAGGAAAACCATTACTATTAAATAACAGAGGAATGGTGACTTCCAGGCCCCAGTATCTAGCTATTACATTCGCAGTTGTGGAGAAAAATTAGGGAAATAAACCATTATTTCAAAAGTATAAATAGAAAATAAATACTAAGTAAGATGAGAGAATACCTCATTGGAAGAGTGTTTTAAACCATTACAAAGTTTTTGAGACTGGAAATTCCTGCGTTCAAGTTCCTTAATGTTATCGTACGTGCACTCTGAGATGGAAAGTTGTTTAATGAGTAAACAATGTTGCAGAATCTCTGAGTCCAGGTAAAGCCATCTTGAACTTCTTAGCTTGGAGAAACTGTAAAATGCAAATACATGCTGCTTCCTTGCATCTTGAGAACTAGAAAGTTGGAACCTTATTGAGGTTGCAGGTAATTTCATATCATCATTCCACTTTTCATCAAATTGACTAAAGACAATCAAGATCTGGAAGATCAAGGTTACTGCCTGCTTCAGGCAGCCTTCATATAAGAGAAATCTCATGCCAAAATTAGTATCAATAAAAAGTATTTCCAGGACAACAGCAGGAGAGCTAGCCACCAACACCCCATGTTGAAGCATAAATATGTCATGAAGTAGTGAAAAGTTCCCTAATTCAAATAAAGTCTCTAGACATGGTAATACAGGTAGGCATATCTCGAATTTGAATTGCTCATATTCCAGCGAAACATCTTTTACTCTTAATTTGCCTTGACCATCAAACGACCATAGTCGCTTGCCAGATCCTCCTTTAGTAGGCCGCAAACCAACACTAACAGGTGAAAGTGGCGGTACAACCCATGCAGAAGTTCTACACACTCTGACATCTCTAGACACAGAATTACCTCCTTCACTTGACTTACGGTATTTCTTCCTGACATAAACCATGTGTTTCTCAATTTGGGATGTGTGTGTGCTCCTTGGTAGAGAACTATTACCCCTTTGGCCATCAAGTAAGCTATCCACTGATGCAGATTCACGATCTGGATTATTCATAAATATTGTTGAGTCAACTACATCACTATTTGAGTTGTTAGTTTTCTCGGAGGACAATGAAGAGATCAAAGGAAGGTGGTTCGTTGGGGTCTTCTGTCTCTTCGGTGATTTTGGTGAAGTTTTGGAACGTTCAGATTGACTGGCAAGCCATGACGCAATGGGTTTAGAATCAAGAGGGTCCCTTGTACAGCTATCATCACCAGCTGATGGAGCTGTTTGTCCACTATGTAAATCTTTGACCCTTCTTCGCTTTCGAGTTCTCGAATTGTCAGGAACCTCACCAGGGAGAAGCAGCAGCTTAAATTTCTCATCCAGGAGATTAACAATTTCCTCCTCCCGGTCATCATACTTTATGCGATGATGCATAGTTTCCGAATTGTAATCATATACAAGGCCATAGTACCAACTCTCATCCAACGGCCAAAATATTTTTATCCTCCGGTTCAAAACCCAATATGGGTCCAAGTCTTGGGCAAGAATTTCATAGAAATGGCGCCGTTTCCTTGAGACGCCTTTCCCGGCACTCTCTCTCCTGGGTCTAAGAGTTCTGCTCTTATCATCAGCTGATGCAGACGGCTCATCAGCAAATGACTTAGCCCGTCGGGTAAAAGAATCCCGAGCAGATGAAGATGAAATCAACAATCCATTGGCCTTTTGAGATGCAGAAGACTTCTTCAATGAGAAGCCAGTACAGCTTGGGTCAAACCGTGAGGATAGCATCCTTGCAGCATTCTGCTCCAGATTCTCCTCATCATCATCATCCTCATCCACAAAATCAGCAAAGCGCCTATCTGATGAACTACCCATAGAAGGCTGAGACTTCTTAGCTTTGGCCTCTGCACCACCTCTACCTTTGCTGAGTACTACATCCTTTTTCTTCTGACCGTTACTCTGCTTTCTTTTACGCAGTGGAACTCTATTATTTACAACTGGATCACATTCTTTCTCTGTATGGCAAGCTGAACCAGACTCGCCATTCCTGTCATCTTCAACTTCTTCAGCTCCCATCTGCTGCTTTAATTTCACGTTTGAACCACTGGACTTCACTGCGGGTTTTGAATCAGACTTCTGCTTTAATTTTGAATTTGAACCATTTATCTTTCTCTTGGATCTCACAGTTGAAAGACGATCATTACTCGAGGAAGGTGTTGTTACCGCAGCTAATCGGTCAATAGGGGCCTCCCCATCCTCAGATTTAGAAACTTCAGCCTTGACTTCTCCTGCAGACTCAGCAGAATCAGAACATCTGGTCGGCTTAGAACCTTGATCACTTTTCAACCTTTTCCTCCCAACAAAACCCCTTGGACGCTTTGGGATATTAAAAGAACTTCCATTATTCCCAAGAGGCAACTGTAGACCTTCACTGGTTCCCTTCAATTTTTGTCGAAATTCTAGCTCTGGTTTCACACCATTTAAACTCACCTTCCTACGTCTCTTAGCATCACTCTCAAAACTACTCAGAGGAACCTCCTTCCTACTCTTCCTTTTTTTCTTTTTAACATTTTCCCCATCATTTTCATCACAAACTTTCTTCTTACTATTCCTTACTTCAGAAAACTTGGGTTCATAGAGGCTCTTGAGATCTAATGAACGGTTTTTCTTAGAAATTTCAACGCCACCAGACTTTTTTTTGCTGCTTTCCATCAATAATCCCTCAATTTAATCAAGTATACACAATCTCCTGTGTTTTCATGTCCCACTTAGATCTGCCACAAATTTCAGACGAAAAGAAAAAGGAAAATATCCATGAATAATCTATCAAACTCTGTTGTATTACACCAAAAGGCAATTCATTTATCAAAATATGCCGATTTGATAACCAGACTAGGAAAAAGCACGAAAATGAATGCACAGATTATACATGCAAGTATGTATCCGGCGACATATAGACATGAACTGTACCTATAATCAGAATTACGGCGCCCACGCCATTAGAGAAGTGGAGATCGAGCATGAAAGAGTTCTAATTCGAAAGGAATTGAGAGAATGGGGAAAAGGAGAAATTTCCAGCTTTGATTTGAAGCCCTAATTTGATTCACTGCTCTTTTTTGTCTATTTTGTTTTTTCCCCAAAACCTTTCCCTTTTTTCTAAAAATAAAATTATTAATTTTATTTTTTCCGGAAAGAGAAGGGAAAAATTTTAGGGTTTGTAAGGTTTTGCAATTAAGTGGAAATTATATTATTCAAGAGTTCCACGTGACCATATATACAACGTTGATTCTTAATTTTGACTGCTGAGATCAAGAAGTTGGTGTTGCAGGGTAATAAATAATGTACCAAATTTTTTGATCAAAATCCAGTTGTTGAGGCCTTTGTTTGTACGCGTTGACGAATAACTTGTTCGATGTTTAAACTCTAGAAAATGTTGACGTGGTTGTAGAAAATTTCTTTGAAAATTGTGAATGACATAATTAACCTTTGGAAGAGGCGAAATTACGATGATCAATACCGTTGTGGTTTCAAATTGAGGAAGTTAATGACGCGCCAATTTACATGTCTGGCCCCACGAGCTCGACAGTATTTAAAACTCTGCTTGCTCCTTCTAGTTAAATGAATTTCATGCTATTCGCTAACTAATCCGTGTTTTATAAAATCAATATTCCATTTATTTACAAAAAATAATTTGTCATTTTATTATTTTCATCCATCAGAATTAATCTCATACTAAAAACAAAAAGTTATTTCTAATTTATTGCTCATCTTTTACCTATCTCCCATAAAATTACATATTTTTTATCTTCTTTTCTATATTTTACCAAAATTACATATTTTTTTATCTTCTTTTCTATATTTTACCAATTTCATAATTTCATATAGTTTACCAGTTTCATATTACTACTAAAACTCATGCTCTCTGATTATTTTTTCATGGACATCAAGAAAGGAATATATAATAATAATAATAATAATAATAATAATAGAATTACACTTCAACATTTTTTTATATTTCATAAAACCCTAAGATGAAATGGAAGTTTTATTTATGGACGAAGGGTAGCATTATAAATTTATATTATAGTCACACTGATGTATACGAATTAAGAGCAATAGCAACAGGCGGCCCAGCCATCGGCAAGCGATTTAGCGGTTGGCTGGGCGCCTATTGCATGAGCCCAACCGAAAAGAGGAGAGAGAAAAGACGAGAGCTCAGGTTTGGGCGGTGGGCTAGGCAGTCTCTCGGCGCCTATTGCGCACCGAGCACCGCCTAGCCGCATTTCTTTGTTATTATTATTATTTCCTATATATATACACATATATATATATATATGGCCCGTTGCACTTCATTTTATTTTATTGATGATGTATGTTCGAACTTTCTCCGAATTTTGTCTGATTTTTTATTTCTATTTGTTAAGGCAAGGCATTTTAGGATAGGATTTGGCTAATGCTCTTCCAGTCTTCCTATTGGTATGGCTCTAAGTATTAGTAACTTGTATGGAAATCTTCCAATGCATATAATCCTACATTTCAGATTCACCTTTTAATATTTATCGCTAAAAAGAAGAATAACTATAGTTACACCAATCATGCAGCACACTGCTTTATTTACCAATTACTATAACTGAGACTGAGAGTTACTACATCCTTTCCACAATAAAAATTACATTTATACCATTTCGATTTCTGTCATAATAAAAGCCACGTTTTACTTTTATCATAAATAGATTCTACATTTCACTTACTTCACCCACATTTTACTATAAATTCAATATAAAAAAATTAAGACTCATATTCCATTAACTTTTTCATACCACCATTCTTTACCTTTCTTAAATTTCTTAAATAGGAGGGAAGGGAGGTTTTAATTAAAGATATAAATCCATAATATTCGAGACCTAAATCCGACTATTCTATTAAAAATTGAACTCTCAAAAACAAAATTTTCGCTAAGAAAAGACAACCAAATTTTCAATTAAAAGTAAAAACAATAGCTTCATTTTGTTGATATCCAACAAAATACTAAATTACTATAGTTAAATGACATAAAACCAATCTTGATATTAATCATTACCAACATCCATAAGCATATCAAACACCACCAGTAATGAAATTTAAGACACAATTTCAATCTTAACATGAAGCAAGACCTGTCTGTTGATAAAATTCTACAAAACTTTTAGCAAAAAAAGGTGAAACAAATGAAACCATAAAAGATAATGATCAGTTTAAGCTCCAATGTTAGATGCCTTGTTCAGGATCACACCTTCATATTTCACCTGGAACCACTTCATCGCGTCCTCCTTGGTGACACGGTGTTGGATTCCAACACGGGACTTGCACCTACGGCGACGACCCACGCGATAACCAGGGCGCTCCAAGACTACATAGAAGTCCATACCATAGATACCAGTAGATGGATCATACCTATAAATTATCAATGCAACATGTTAGGAATCTTCATTTTTCAATACAGTATATACAAACAAGCAACTAGATGATGTATCACAAAAATACAAACACCAATATGCAAATTGACAGCGAATCTATAACCAAATTTAAAGTGAATCTACTACTATAAGCCTAGAAAACATAAAACTTTAGACTACATAAGTGTAGTCTAAATGGAAGGCTTTGCTAAAAGAAGATAAGTTCACATCACAGATTTGCTTACTTAATTCCAAGATCGATGTGCTCCTGAATACCGAAACCAAAGCATCCGGTTTCACTGAAGTTCCTCCTCAACAGTTCATATTCCTTGACCTTCAAGCCACTCTCGAGGAGTTGCATTGCCTTGTCACCTCTCACAGTAACATAGCAAGCAATTTTTTCATTCCTCCTAATCCCAAAAGATCGAACAGTGTATCTTGCTACAAATTACGAAAGATAACTCAATCAGAGTCGCAAACATTTCAATTTGATCATTTGCTTAAGCTTCAATCTATACAAATAAGATTCTTGTCAAACATATTCAGATGTGTACTACTACAAATACAATATTCTATTTATTGTATCAACATGATTTAATAAGTGGGGGTCAAAACTACTCTAGAAATGGAGATGTATTCAGTGAATTAATAGATTTATTGGTTCTGCGCAGAATGCTTTAAATTTCTATACCAAAACAATCAGTAAAACATAAACATAAAACTGAAGAATTCATGCGTCTTAAAACATAAAAAAAATTAGAAATTAAAATATGATTGAAAGATACCCTTGGAGAAAACAGGAGATTGACCGCTGAGTTGCTCCAACACCTGGTACAGAAAATGAAACCAGTGAGCTCAGAAACATCAAATTGTTGAAAAAATCAAAGCTCCGGCGGCGGGAGCTCAATGTGCTCGGTACCTTAGCAGCTCTGGTGAGACGATCTCCGCTCTCTCCGACGGAGATGTTGAGCACCAGCTTCTGCACCTTGATCTCCCTCATCGGGTTCGACAATTTCTTCTCTGAAGCCTGCAACATAGCAAATACGCGAGAGATTAGACATATCGATGGAGCCTCCAACGCGATGACAAAAATACGATGGATTAAACATGTCTACAACGCAGAAATACGGGACGCACCATTGGATAATCGTCGATGGCGGAGAGGCACGGCGGCAGCGAGATTTAATGAGAGAGACTGAACTCCAACCCTAAAAATATAGGGTTTTCTTGAGTGGGCTGGATCTCAGCTTCTAGGCCCATCTGAATATATATTGTGGGCAGTCCATTAATTTCTAATCGGTCATGCTAAAATTTTGGTTTTGTACTATCTCATTTGACTACTCAAGCTAAAATCTAAAAGAAGGGAGTAGTAAATATTATATTGAATATTAGGTAATTTTTATTCTTATAAAAGTAAAGGCATGGCATCGGAAAAAATCAATGTCTAAAACATTTTTAAGAGGATTTCAAATAAGTGGGTACATAAAATAGTTGCACATATAACCCCACCGGGTTCTAAGTCAATCCTACTTGCTATGAGTTGATTAGATGTGGACTAATTTGGTTAAAGTTTCGTCGAGCTAAATTTGTGTGTTGTCTTAGGATATTTTGTTAAACCTTCGATGAAAATGTTGAGTACCGGCTTTTATAAGTAGGTAAAATTACGTTTCAAGGAATAAAAAGGAATCGCATATGAAACGTTTACGATAACTGTTTTTTTACGAGGTCACATGAGAATGTACTGAGTCTTTTTATTTTTAGCATCTTTCACTGTTACTTTATGAAGCACTCATCATTCTTGTATTTAATAAATGTCATGCTGCTTCATGTTTTCTTATTTGTTTTTCTTAAAATACACACTTATGCATGATTTTTTTTTTACAGTAATAAATACTAATAAATCCTTCGTCCGAATCGTAATAAAATTACCCCCGCTTTTGTTGTGTAAAATCTAAAAAATATGCGATGTGTGGTAACCCTTGTTATTAATCAGTATCCTGGGTATTGCACCCGTTTGGTTGATATGGGTTGATGTGAAAAAATCTACTCTTATTTATATTTATATTCTAAAGTTGTAATAAAAAATAATATCTTTTTTCATACTATTCGGTGGAGTCTAATCACATTGTCTACTTTTCACATTCCTTTGAATCACAATTTTTCTTCCATTTTTGTCCCCAAAAATTCTACAAAACCTTTAACTTTTTTGTTGCATATCCACCTCAAATGAATAACAACTTTGGACCAAACATCCCCACAGTGATGCACAACTCCATAATTTCTTATATTGATTGGAGTCTGATCCAATCTATGTAAATCCATCATTGATTTACTGTGATTGATTACTCAAACTATTGAATCGTTTCAAATGAATCAAGCTTTCGTCGAAATTGACACTTAACACTATACTTTGCTCTTTTATATTTTGATTTTTCGCTTCCGAACTCTACGTGCAATCCGTAAAGTTCCTGATCGCTAAGCCTGGTAGATGCATAACACAACGGATGAAACTTGAGTGGTCTTCAATGAGTTCATATACTATGTCCAAGTGAATATATTACTAATAAATGCAAAATACTAGTACAATACATGACTAGAAAAAAAAAATATAGTTGACGCCTATTAATCTGTATTACACATGTTTGATAAGTTAGTAATATCAAGATAGAGAATTATATATGGACATTTCTAATTGTTTGATATCATAGTTAAGTTTAACTCAAAGTCTAATATAAGACCATGGCCCTATCTAATTTTACCAAAATTATAACATTAACCTTGTTTATGTATCTCACCAATTTGTCAAGTTAAGCCATGTTATTTAATATACAATACAAATTTAGATAATTTCTTTTCTATCAAACAATAACGGAAAAAAATCATATCTTTGCATATCTTAACATGAAGCTCGTATTTCTTATCTTGTTTTACATATCTTCTCATGTCCCATCTTTTGTATCAAACGAGTCCTTACTATATGATATTATTACACGCTATAATCAAAGTTCGTTATATTTTTATTTTGGAAAATCTACCGGGGTTATGGAAAAATTAAAATCAAGACACATTGACAGATTTTTTGAGCAACGCTTAAGATATTCGAAAAAATTGTAATTGTTTATTTTATTTCAAAATCATTGCGCAAAACTATAATGCGTGTAAATTTGATGCATTTAAAAATTTAAATATTAAGACTTCATAGTTTACGCCCGTAAATTTTTCAATATTTTTTGGAAAATTGTCTCCACTCACATTTTTCATTTTAAAAAATAAAAATCGTCTATTATAGAAAAGTTATTTATATTCAATTTATATGCAATCTAACAATGTCTTTTTTAAGTTTGAGAATTTTTAAGTGAACAAGCAATATTATAAAGCATGAAAATTGGATTCGATCAAACGAAGAAGAGTTGCTACTAATACGAATGATCATGATTTTAAAGTTATTCATAACATTTAAACAAATGGTGGAAAATAAAGGGAAGTAAACATATGTGGAAACGTCTACAAAATACGATATACACACATAATAAACAGCGTGATACACCTCAATCAATTTTGCCCTCTTCTCGTAGATCTAGGGCTTAGCAGATTTCGTCCATTTCAATAATTTCAGGGGTTTGAGATCCAGGCTAAAATTTCCGAATTCCTGTTTCTCGATCCCTAAACTTTGAATCCATCGGGATCAAGCATATATGTTATTGAGGTGTTGATAATTTGATCTGGCACAATGTCGGTGAAGAGCAATGCCTCGATTAGGGATCGTACGCAGGAGTTTTTAGGGATTGCGGAGAGGGCAAAGAAGTCAGTATCGTTGCAGAATGGCCCCAGCAGCAGCCGATCCAAGCGCGAGGACCCGCCGCGGTCGGCGGTGGCGATGCAATCGGAATTTAACCGGAGGGCATCCAAAATTGGGTTTGGGATTCATCAGACGTCGCAGAAGCTAGCTAAGCTGGCAAAGCGTGAGTGATTCAATTGTAGCTTATCCTGCTATTGTTTATCGAGAAATAGGCTGTTTTTGGTGAGCTGATGCTTTGCATTTACTGAATTTTAGAAGTTATTATCAGATGCATATGGACTGAATTGCATTTATAGTAATTATTTTGTTGTCTGTATGAAGTGTTTGGGATTTGATTTATCGTAAATTAGTAGCAGTTATGCATCTTAAATCCGATTTAGGAGGAGCTATCGAGCTAATAGATGTTGCAACGTGTTGTTTGTTGATTAACTAAATATGATCAAATGCTTGTTGGCGGTGTTTTTGTCTCTTTAATTTATCATATTATATGAGTTCTTCTGCAGATCATATGTTCAATCGTACAAGTTTGTATATATGCCCCTTGGTTTTTTTACTCCTTTTAGGAGCACGAGATCATTCGTATAATTGTAATGATTACTCTAGGTGCTTGAATAAGCAAACTCTAAGAGATCATAGTTTGTCTTTTCTTGGAGGATGGTTGTGTTCTTTTGGACAAAGATCCATGTATACGATAAAGGGTGTTTACACCTTTCGGGGGCGTGCGTGTTTTTTCAGTTATAGGATGGATAAATAAAAATAGTCCAAGCTAATCGTCCTTTTACTTTGATGGAATGATTGATTTTGAGATTGTTTGACCATCTCATCCTTCAAACTATGATCACACTTTAATCAATATATTCTATCATTCAAAATAAACAGTCTCTAGATGAATAAATATTGCATAGGCTAGTTTATCACATACATTGATGGTCAATGCTTGTCATTCTATGCTTTTTTTCCTGTGTCTGGTCTTTCGATTGGCATGCTTGAATTGATAATGTAATGTGTATATCTCTTACAGTGGCAAAGAGGACATCTGTGTTTGATGATCCTACCATGGAAATCCAGGAGCTTACTGCACTCATCAAGCAAGATATAACAGCTCTTAACTCTGCCGTAGTTGATCTACAGTTTCTCTCCAATTCACGCAATGAGAGCACCTGCAGTGACACCACAACTCATTCCACTACGGTTGTCGATGATCTAAAGAATCGTTTGATGAGCACCACAAAGGAGTTCAAGGAAGTTTTAACCATGCGAACAGAGGTGAATCCATATCTCAATGCTTTCACCACAACCTTTGTAATCCTGGCCTCCTGGATAGTTACTAACACAATTTGTGTTTCTTGGTCTTCAACAGAACCTCAAGGTTCATGACAACAGAAGGCAGTTGTTTTCGTCTTCTGCATCCAAGAGCCATGCAAATCCTTTTGTTCGCCAGCGTCCTTTGGCTGCAAAGGCTTCGACCAGTAACTCAGCTGCCACACCTCTTCCATGGTCTGACGGCACACAAACTTCATCCCAATTATTTCCCAAGTAAGAACACACAGTTCCAGCCAGTTGGTATCCCCACCACAGCCTACATTGAATTTTTTTTTTTGCCATATTCCCTCTTAAACTTTCTGCTGATTGAAATTGATAGTATTTGATAAATAGTTTTTCAAGGTCTTGAATGTGGATATAGTCAGATGCCATTTAGGACTTAATACTGAGCAGAAAAACTTGGAATTAACCGAGTTGCCTATGTATACACAGATTAGTTTACTTACACAGCTTATGTTTTGTAACAGGAATCAGGTCGATGGGGAGTCCCAGCCTTTGCTGCAGCAGCAACAAAATCAACAACAACAACAGCAAATTGTTCCCGTACAGGACAGCTACATGCAGAGTAGAGCTGAGGCTCTTCAAAATGTGGAGTCTACAATTCACGAGCTGGGAAGTATCTTCAATCAGTTGGCTACTCTTGTATCGCAGCAAGGAGAGATTGCTATCAGGTAGCTTTAGCATGAACTAAAAGCAGTCAATTATGCATTTAAATTTCTGATCATATTATCTACTAGCATTTATGAATGCATGCCTTGATGTCATTGTTCTCACGCGAACCCCATCTTAATAGGATCGATGAAAACATGGAAGACACACTGGCAAACGTGGAGGGAGCACAAGGTGCTCTGCTCAAGTACCTCAATAGCATCTCGTCGAATCGGTGGCTAATGATCAAGATATTCTTTGTGTTGATTTTCTTCCTCACGATATTCCTTTTCTTCGTGGCCTAGTGATGAGCCGTTTTATCTTCTCACACAGGAAGATAACTCATCGCCGTGTGTCTGCCGTATAATTTTCCAAAATGTTTTGTAGTAAAATTCTTTCTTTTGTATATCAGGAAACGCTATTTTTCATGAGCTTCGTATGTGTATTCTTACTATAAGGTGAAGTTCAAGAGAAGAACTTCGGTTTGAAGTGTAATGAAAAATTCTATATTTTAATTTTGTTTTTGTATGATAATGCTTTGTTGCTTCCACATATTTTTGCTGTGTTTCATTTATATTAATCTATTATTTTAATTTTCAATTACGAGTATTATAGATTAAATTAGAATTGAAAAAAGAGGCTAAAAAAACATGGATAGAATGAATTTCTTAAAGAAATGCAATCAAATAACAATTTGAATTTAGCAAGTTTTTAACTTCTGCATCCCTCTCTCACGTTATCTGCACCAGAAGCTCCTCCTTTTGTCGTCACCTCTCTCTTTCTCTCTCCATATTATATATATATTGTGTATCTATATATGTAACGCATTAACATACGGATATAGATGCACAACTACAATCGGCAGATAACGTAACGCATTTGACACACCAAACCCTAGAAGCTGCGCCTCTTGTCCTGTTCGAAACCCTATTTTTGTGTGAATCCTACATTTCGCAATCGCATTTTCGAGCTCATCGGACCTGTTGGATTAGGGAGAATAGCAATTGCGATTTATAATTGGGAAATTTGATATTCGTTCGTCTACACTCTGTTCGATTAATAAACTCACTTATAGTTTGGATTGTTTTTTTTCATTAGGATTTTATCAAATTGCGTGTTGTTTTGTTTTTTTCATTTGTTGTTCTGGAAGCAGTGATTGTTGATTGGTTTCGGGAAATCCAGTCCCGAAAATAATCGGCGATTTGTGACATCTGAGCTTGAGATTTTCGATCGGTCGCGAGGGTTTTTTGGAAAATGGTTGGAGGTGGGAATAGGAGGGATGAGGGATCGTTTACCGTGAGCAACACCAATGTTTTTGCGGCGCTGGAGACTTTGAAGAAGAAGAAGAAGTCTGATAAGGGGAGTAAGAGCAGTGGTGCTGCTTCTGGAAAATCAAAGAAAGGGGAGGAGAAGCCGGTTTACTGGGCTCCGGCACCTCTGACAGTGAAGTCGTGGGCGGATGTGGATGATGAGGACGACGATGATTACTATGCCACCACGGCTCCTCCCCAGGCGATGTGGGGTGGTTCTGGTGTGGAAAAAGTGGATGAAACTCAGAAACTAGATCATTTGGAGGTATAAGGCATGAGCTACATGGTGTTTTTTTGCTCACTATTATTTAATGGATGTCTATTTAGTAGTTTCGCCATTCATTGTTGCTAACTTCTATGCATCTTAATAATTTATGGTGATCAACGACTTGATGGTTTGCTATGTCTATGTTTTTATTGATCCTTTGGTGTTTTCTTAAATATGTGCTGCATTTAGCTTTATGCATAAACAAACACTTGTTCCAATTTAAATTTGCGCTTGTTGTATTATAAGGTTGAGAAATACCATTTCCTACATATGGTGATTCTTTGGTGTTTGTTGTCATTTTGTTGCTGCCACTTTCACTTTTGTCTAGTTAACAATGTGCTTGATAAACGACACACTTTACTAGCAGAGGTTTATTGTGAGAGCTTAGTTGTTGCCTGTCATTTATAACAAAATATTTGTTTGTTTAAATGTTTGCTTTGGTTTCCTTTTCTTTACTAGGCGTCCTTTGTCATTTTACAGTTAAGTTCTTGTTACCTACTTGATGATATTCATGTCAATGTCCCTCATTATTTTCTTTGCTGACTTCAAACGATTTCTGAATTCTTGCATGATCCCTTTTCCCCACACCTGCACAAAATGGTGTTTTTATCAGAGATGTATTATTTGAAGATTTGCAAATAATGATTTTGCCAATTGCATTTCAATTGTGCTTGTTTTCTCAATGAGAAGTTATCCTTTCTTCTAAGGAGTGGTTATTGTTGTGGCTTCTGTTTAATATGCAACTTGCCTGCTATGCTTCATCAACTTCATAATTTTCTTCTTTCTACTAAACTGATAATGCCAAAAGTGAGTGTAATATTGTATTTTCCCTTACGTTGTTATGTGATTTATGTATTTAGTTTGTTATAAAAAAAGTTGGACTGGCCTATCTGGTGTCACATGCATACAAGTGTTTTGGTCTATCATCCTTTCCTTTTGTTTTGTTAACATCTCCCCGATTCAATATTGGCCCTGTTCAGCATCATATAGGATGTATCTACAGGTTGGTTGTATAATGATCAAACAATCTCAGACTAGTAATTATCATTATTGATCAAAATTGTAGCTTTTCAGCATGTAGTTTTCTCTTGTTCTATTGTACTGTTTCAACCTGGGGTGTCTCTCTCTTGATATCTTTGTCAGTTGCACATTTATACTAATTGTAATGTAATGAATTGGGTTATGTCTCTTTCGTTATCCTTGTTACTTGCAAATTTCTACTGATTGCTTTTATGCTCTTGGCTCTTTCTGCCAAAGCTCATGTAGATATGTAATGGCTATTTGGAGATGTTACATGACTTCATAGGTTTGCAGAGTATGGTATTTGTTGCAAATAAGCATGTTGCTCATTGAGTTACGTTATATTGATTCCTTTTCTTCCTCTATTGTAATTGAGTTTGTGGTATGACTGTATTTTGTTTGGGACTTATCTCGATTTTCCATCCAAAATTTAGGAAAGTGAGAGTGAAGATGAGCTTCTTGATGAAGGTGATGATGATGTAGAAGAGGAGCCTGAACATGGAACAGAGGTCGGAGAACCTTCTGAACCTATAGTTGAAACACAGGTTGAACAATCTCCAGCACCTAGGGAGACAGAAAGACAGCTTTCCAAGAAGGAGAGAAGGAAGAAGGAGCTTGCTGAATTAGAGGCCATTTTAGCCGATTTTGGAGTAAACCCCAAAGAGAAAGCTGAAGATGAGACAAATGGTAATTGATGTGTCCTTATCACCTATGTGGAACTGCTGGTCTAAGCATGAAAATATTGTGTGCTACTGATGATTTTACTGGCTCTTCATTTTGTTATTTTGCATGCATTTTTGGAGCCTGTCACATAGTGTGTGTGGAAAAATAATGCACCTTCAGTTTGCCCCTCTTTTATTACTAGGAATACAAGTCTGATCTTGGTCTCTTGCAGATGTGAACAAAGACAGGAAAGAAGTGCAACTGAATGGAGTTGAAGAGAAGAAAGATAGTGCTGCACCTGCAGAATCCAAGAGCGCAAAGAAGAAGAAGAAGAAGGCCTCCAAAGAGGCGAAGGAACCTCAGGACCAACCCAATACCTCAGATGCTCCCCACGAACAAGACGAGACTGAACAAGTGGAGGGAGAATCTTCTGCTGTTGATGTGAAGGAGCGGCTCAAGAAAGTGGCTTCTGCTAAGAAAAAGAAATCGAACAAGGAGGTTGACTCTGCTGCAAGAGCTGTTGCCATGGAGGCTGCAGCACGCAGTGCAAAACTTGCAGCTGCCAAAAAGAAGGAGAAGAACCATTATAACCAGCAGCCAATCCGGTAAGGAAAAAGTCAGAGCTATGGAGCTCGGATCAAATGGAGATAGGTGGGCTTCTGTGGTTAATAAAACTCCGAGCTCTTGCCCTCTAGTTTTGCAGTAGACGAACTTCAATATAATTTTGCATTTTGAAACATGTTTTTTAGTTTTTTTTTTTTGTTTTTATATCGAGAAACCTTTTCAATTGGTACTTGCTTGTTAGAACAGATGTATCATACAATACCTCTTCTCTTCTTGCTGTGTATCTACTTCTGAGTCTTGATGAATGCTGAAATTTTCTGATGAATTTCTTGCTGTTTAGGCATTTGGCCTCTCTCACACACAAAGCAGGAATTATTGGTAGGTTGATAATAGATCAGTGGCTAGTGGCTAGAAAAGGTTGCATTCACTATGGCCAAAATGTAGAATTGCAAAAGCTGCACTCTTAGAACAAGCGGATTTCTTTTCTTTTTTAGGTAATAATAAAAAATTATAACCACCAATATTATACTACTAAAACATCATTCGATTGTGAGCAATTCTCACGACTCTCAATTGCCCTTCATCTGCGAGACCATTTGCGAGAGAATGCCATTCCTCCTAATATCTTCATTTACAACACAATAATCAGAGCAATGCTCATTAGAGGAATGTTCTGGGAAATTATCAATCTGTTTAAGGACATGATGAAGGTTCTTATAAACTATTGAAAGAAGCAGTTAAAGAGTTGGATGAAGGGTTTCCTTCAAGCTATACAAATAATAGAGTTCGATATGTTTGGCAAATTTTCTTGAAAATGGAAGATACTAATAGAGAATACAGAATGCCTGATGAAAATGGGTTCCATCTCTTCATCATGTGACTGCTGATGCTCTTTCCGGGGAGGTGTTTGGGCTGGAGATGTCTTCATTGCAGTCTGCAATAGGTAATCCTCATTTCTTTGTAGAAAATAAACACTCAAGAGTGACTGTTGTATGTTCTCAAATGCATGGTTTGGTTGGGGTTCAATAAAAAGTTAATTTTAGAGAAGCAAGTAAAAAACTAATAACTGTAATCCACAGAAGCCAATATTTTGAATATTCTTGTTACATCGAATTGTTCTAAGTTGTTTTTTGTGGATTCTGTGATATTATTGTTGAAGATTACGCATTTTAATTTAAATTCCATGAAGAAAGTAAATTCCATAAGGCTACCTCTAATATAACCAGTGCCTTATATCCTTGTAATATAACCTACTTGGTTGAGTCACACCTTGTTATTGCTTCCCAAATGAAAAAGTCATTGTTGATGATCTTTTCGATGTAATTTGCTTATAATTGTTTTTTTACCTTGAGTGATTGGTTGGTTAGAACTAGATAGCCACCTTTCAAGTGTTAGGTTGTCCTAGCATCAAAACTCCAATTTTTTCGCTGTTGTGCACTTAGTAGTTTACTTTGTTGTTATGGACAATAGTAAGAACGTGAAAAAGGGATGTTGGTAATTAGTTTATCTTGAAGAACTTGACAGACATATCCAATTGCACATTAAATGTTTATCTTATAAGGCATAATATCCTTCTACTTTTACCACTCATATATAAAATAAATCCAATACATAGATAAATTGACAACTTATTTTTTGATTCCTACTTGAACAATAGAATCCATTTGAAGGCCTAAAACCAATAACATTTCAACATATAAAGAGTAATTGACGGTTGATGGATCAAGTAATAACTTGTGCTCCAGAGTCATATATGTCTCCTGCTTTCCAGTTATCGGGTATGTCATTGACCGGAACTATCCATTTCTCGTCCCCGCTTTCATCACTTAAGAGCATCCTTACTGAAAGTGGTCCACTCGGTGGCGAGGTAACTGTCCATACTGCTCCATAACTCCGATCCAATAGTTTGCACGTGTAACTTTGTGTCTGTATATAAAACACCAAGTTATGTTTTCAATGATATATTCAGTGTTTTAAAACCTTTCTTTGCAGTGAAAATCAGAGTACTTAAAGGTACCTCACACAGTTGCACTGCAGTTATGTCTTCCTTGCCTTGCTGATACCAAATTACAAATGCCAGATAATGTGGGTTGCTACTGCTTTCGTCTATCTCAATCGTAATATTTTTGTTCGGATAGCTGCATGTAACCCTGTGCATTTACATAAATGAGATATTAGCACCATCTTCCAATTGTGTGTGCATACCGAGAGTCGAGATACATGAAACTCGACATGATATATCCGCTTGAGGCTTTGTAAACTTACCGTCTATATTCAATATCTACGACACCCAATGCTAATAGAGATGCACCTGCATCCACGTTCTGAGCCATTCGGCCAAAAGCACGCCTGCTCATAATGAAGTCAGTATCATGGCTGGAACCGTGGTCCGTTATGACTACATTCACTCCTTTGTCCGAACAGTACTTGCCATTAGTACACCTAACCTGAAAAAATACGAGACATTTCACAATCGCGTTACTACTTGACAGAATATTCATGTTTGTTTCTCCTTGTGATGATATTTACCTGGTAGCAAGCACCACATCCTAATCCGTCTCGATATAGATCTGATACTGCAGCTACGTATCCATTGTTAATTGTCGCCCCAAATGCACCATAGCCACATCGTCCGGCTGCATTTTTTTTGTGCCAAATGCAATCAAGATTTAATAGGAAGTTTATGTTAATAAAATCATGTGTAGGTATCATTTTAGCAGTGCATGCATGTTTTCAGAGAAAACTCACTTTCTGTTCCTTTGTCATCAGAATTCGGGTAATAAGCAGCCCTCGACTGGGTGAAACAGTCTGCGCATGGGGCAGCATCCCCGAAGGATCCAAACAGGAGAAGGGTAGCTGTAAGAAGACCGAATACAAGTGCCATCATAGCCGTGTAGCAAAGGTTATAAAGATGTAAGGGATGAAGAAAGAAGACAAGCTCGAATATACGAATGGCTCTTCCAGCACTCGTATTTATAGGCGAACGCCATTCTTATCAAGTTGGTTAGACGTCAGAATTTGACAAAGAAACCTCGAGGGGAAGGAATCCCACTACAGTTTTCATCTACCAAAGTGGTAAGATTTTCTACAAGCTCTGGTAAAGATTTCAATTCTTATTCATGGAATGTCAAATTTCTGACTGAGATTTGTAAGAGTTCTTGATGTAATCATTACAAATTACGTCAAATGCATTGCATTAACAACTATATTTCGGTTAGACTTTGTTTGTATATATCCATTTGTTCAAATTCTGTTTTTGTTAAATATATGTAATTTTATTCATTTTTTTAAATTAAACATTATATACGAAGGAACCAAGCAGGCTTCATTAGTGGAATGTGACCAAATCTGTCTCATTTTGAAGAAAAACCATTATATTGGGACGTTGATAGGACAGAAATAGAAGTTTGGTGTCTTTGCACTATCAGAAAATGCCGTTAGCATCTTTCCAAAAAAAGAAGTCAAATCTATATTTGGCTTAGAAAATGGGAGTAATTCATTTGATCACAATATGTCAAATGTTTGAACTTTTCAAAAATGGCAGTTTCAAATCTAGGGGATCTCCTTTGTAGATTTGCCTCGGCTATTATTTTATTGGGGAAGACATTGGGCTTTTATTAAAGTGTTGGGCCATTAATTTATGTTGTTTATGCAATTTATTGGTTTCTTGGCCCTAGCCTACTCTCATATACTCTATTTTCTCTAGTCTGTATACACGATTTAATTCTGCATTTATGTAGTTTTATGAATCTAATCCCATATTTACGTTATTTTTGGGAAGGAACAAGTCTCTATAGTAATTTTTATATATTGTTTAAGAAAACATTATAATATACTACTATATGTTACATAGATTTATTTACTATTTATAATAATTTTGATATGTATTTTGTGTATGACTGATATCTTAGCTGTAAAAGTAAGACAAAATTTCAAGAAAATTGACAACGAGACTATTTTTCTCTGACATGACAATCTTCAAAAATAGTTATCATCTAGTATCCCGTAAAATTATAAAAATATTATATATAAAATTAAAATATTGTATTATATCTTGTTACATGAAATAGGCATATATTACTAAATTTCACAACTCAGTATCGATAAGCTAGAATCTTGAAGCAGGCAACATTAAAGATTCATCTGCATATGAAAGGAGCAGAAAATGAATATTCTCTCTCATTTTTTAAATACATGTCAACATTTTCTAGATAATATGACAACATTTTGTTGACAGTTGAATACTACAACTACTACTATATATTTAGTACCACATGGACAACCCAACATCACCTCATAACTCTGGTGTTTTCAACATCCTTTGAGTTATTTCCCTTTCTTCATCAAAACTCCACCAAACAATGGGATCGCTTCCCGCTGTCGAAGACCGTTTATGGTATCCGACCGCTCGTCGCGATGACTCTGTGGCCGACAATTACCACGGAGTCACGGTTCGCGATCCTTATCGATGGTAATTAATAATGTATACATATTTTGTTTGAAAGTTTGTAGCAAACGTTAAAGATCCGTTTGCTAGGATAGATAACTCCGAGTTATCTAACAATATGTTCTGCTTTATCTATCTTCTCTATTAAACTATTCGTAAGTATTAATTGGTGTACGTGATAGGCTGGAAGATGGTGATAGTGAGGAGACAAAAGAATTTGTGGAAGAGCAGAATAAATTGATGGAAAGCGTGCTTTCAAAATGCGAAACCAGGCAAAATCTTAGTGAAAAGTTAACACAAGTGTATGATTTCCCAAGATATGATGCTCCGTTTAGGGCCGGAGATCATTATTTTTACTTTCATAACTCCGGTCTACAGGCGCAAAGGGTCCTATACATCCAGGTTCGTCCATAAAATAATATCGTATTTTGCTACTTTGGGCATCCATATGTAAAATTATACACTGAATATTTTTTTTTTCATTTTGTATATGAGTTTCAAAATACGCTACTAAATTATTATAATCATATTTCATTATAAAACTAGTACACTATCCGCTAAAAGCCTAAAATTGTCTTATTTTTCAATATGTGGTGCATCCATCAAAATTAGTATGATTTCTATTTGTGGAAATTTCTCACCACTTTTTTTTCAATTATTTCTTAATTATACTTTAAATTACTAATTGCATTATGGAGTACTACTATTTTTGTGGTTAAAGAAGTACATAAATTGAGACGCATTCAAAAAATTATCAATTATTTCTTAATTATACTTTAAATTACTAATTGCATTATGGAGTACTACTATTTTTGTGGTTAAAGAAGTACATAAATTGAGACGCATTCAAAAATTTAAATTGTACGACATTGCATAAACTTTTGAGACTCATTCAAAATTTTAAATTGTAGATGACTTTGCGTATACTTTTCCCAACTTCCCCTGACATTCTAAAAATCTACAATAAGTCAAATTAAATATTTAAACTGTACGTGGATGACATCATTTTGCTTATACAACCGTTGAAAGACATATTTGAAACCAGGTCTTAATAAAAAATGTACATTCCTAAAATAAAAAATAGTTATGCTACACACGCAACAAGACCCATTCAATTAATTGTTGGCTTCAAATAGTATTTTAACTTTGTCTCATTGTTATAGTCTCATGTATTTTAGAAGAGCATTAATATTTTAAGTAAATATATCTAACTATACTTTTAAACGTATAGGTGTACAGTGTACTATACAATTATTTTCACTATTAATATGATGATTGAATTTAGAATTGACTGTACATTTTTGTAAATAGGATAATGTGGATGGAGAAGCAGAGGTTTTAATTGATCCAAACACATTTAGTGAGGATGGCACTGTAGCTTTGAATGGATTTCAAGTTAGTGTGGATGCTCAATACATAGCATATGGCATTACTCACAGTGGAAGTGATTGGGTTACTATCAAAGTCATGCAAATCCAAGACAAGATACTACAGCCTGATACTCTTTTTTGGGTAACAATAGTGACAATTAAGTACTATAATAACTTACATGTTTCCTATTCTTGATTTTGCTAAAAATATGTTTGTGACAGGTTAAATTTTCTGGTATTAGTTGGACTCATGACAGTAAAGGTTTCTTCTACTCGCGGTATCCAACGCCCGCGTAAGTGAAACCTATGCTTGTGTTGTGTTTTGTTTATTACTCCGGAAAAAAGATTTAGTGATCATTTGTTAACATACGTATTAATAGGGATGGTGGCGCAGAGACGAATGCGAATCTAAATCATCAACTCTATTATCACTTCATCGGTACTGATCAATCCGAAGACATACTATGCTGGAGTGATCCACACAATCCCAAGCATATGCACTCGGCCTCGGTCACTGAGGATGGAAAGGTGCGTTGTCGCGTTTCTGCAGCATTAGCCCCTAATGTCATGTTTAATTGTTAGTATGCCTTAAGCTATGTTTCCGTTTTGGGTCTTAATAGTTATATTGGGCCTAGCCCGTCTTGTGTGCCTATTTATATAAAAGTAGGACGTATAACACTGTAATCTGAAAACTATCTTGAATAAACGTTGGTGAACTACAAAAATCTGTGTTTCTTTACGTTTCTATTTGTATCGATTACACAATTGTTCTATTATGTCATAACATTAACACTTATATTTTGGCGCAGTATGTTCTTCTCTACAACTTCAAGGATTGCAATCCGACCAACACGCTTTACTACTGCGACGTCTCAGCGCTAAGAAACGGCCTCAATGGATTATTATTACCCTTTGTCAAACTTGTTGACACATTTGATGCTGTTTATGACTATGTAGCGAATGATGGTCTGATCTTCACGTTCCACACGACCAAGGATGCCCCGAGATACAAGCTGGTTCGGGTTGATGTCAGGGATCCGAGTTGCTGGAGGGATGTCGTTGGAGAAGACGCGAAAGATGTGCTTCAGTCTGCTGTGGCTGTGAACCGGACGCAGATTCTGGTGAGCTATTTGAGTGATGTGAAGAATGTGTTGCAGCTCAGGGATTTGGAGACGGGTCGCCTTTTGCACCGCCTGCCCCTTGACATCGGGACAGTGTATAGAATCTCGGCGCGGCGCAAGGACTCCATCGCGTTTGTTGGCTTCACTAGTTTTGTCGTCCCGGGGATTATATATACGTGCAACCTCCAATCCGACGTCCCTGAGATGAAGATCCTTAGAGAAATTGTTGTGCCGGGCTTTGATAGGAGCCAATTTCATGTCACACAAGTAAATATTACTCCTTCTGTTTCTTGTTAATTTAGTAACTTTTTTCATTTTGAGGCGTTTCAATGGTAATTGAGTCATTTATATTTTAGGCGAAAGTACTGCATTATTCTGTCTTACTTTATTCTATCTAAACTATGTGTTAAGGTTTTCTACCCGAGTAAAGATGGGACGAAGATACCCATGTTTATCGTGGGGAGAAAGGGGATGCGGCTGGATGGATCGCACCCGTGTTTGCTATACGGATACGGAGGATTCAACACGAGCCTCACTCCAAGTTTCAACGTAAGCCGCAGTGTGATTGCGAAACACTTGGGAGTGGTGTTGTGCGTTGCGAATATACGAGGAGGGGGAGAATACGGAGAAGAATGGCACAAAGCCGGTACACTTTCGAAGAAACAGAACGTGTTCGACGACTTCATATCAGCGGCCGAGTACCTCATCTCCGCCGGTTATACACACTCCACGAAGCTCTGCATCGAAGGCGGCAGCAACGGCGGCCTTCTTGTTGGGGCATGTATTAATCAGGTTTGTTTAGCTTCCAACATTTGTTTTAATGCATCTTGTTGTTTGGACATGAATGAAACATGGTTGAATTGCTTGCAGAGACCTGATTTGTTTGCTTGCGCTCTTCCTCATGTTGGCGTTATGGATATGCTCAGGTTTCACAAGTTTACTATTGGTGAGGTTCTTGGAATTTTTTTTCTTTTCTTTTATGCTCTGATAGCTTCAATCATTTACTTTATTCTCCGAAAATAGGGCATGCGTGGACGTCAGATTTCGGATGTTCGGATAATGAGGAGGAGTTCCACTGGTTACTCAAGTATGCCTCATTAATTACGTACAAATAGCTAGAAAAATGGTCGAATTCCGCAATTTATAATAAAATCCAAAACTTTTTTTTACTTATTTTTAAAATTGTGGAATGAACCAGAATTTAACGAAATTTTGCCAATTTGCCCTTTAATTTAATATTCATGTATGTATAGTGGACTGATAAATTGGATGACCGAATATATTTGTGGTGTTGGGGTTAGGTACTCTCCGTTGCATAATGTGAGGAGTAATACTTTGAGCCAATATCCTGCAATGATGGTGTTGACGGCGGACCATGATGACAGAGTTGTGCCGTTGCACTCGCTCAAGTTTCTTGCGGTCAGTGCTACCTTGTTAATGAAATCGACATGAAATAGTAATTTGATCGCTATGTTTGGTAGAATAGATAAATCGAAGATTAATGAGTTATTTTGACTCAACCACAATTTGTAGCATAGTAAACTTAAGATAGTGACTCTAATAGTCTACTAGACTATATCTCACCTACCAAAGAATCCTAAAAGGTAGAGATGATTTTGGTGTGCAGACAATGCAGCATGTCCTGTGCAATAGTGTCGGCAAAGCTAGTCGTCAGACAAATCCAATCATTGGACGCATAGAACGTAAGGCGGGACATGGAGCCGGAAAGCCAACAAGGAAATTGGTATATTATTTTTTCAATTAGCCAAATTTCGTGATATAAGTGGCCAAGTTCTTTGATTTACCAAGTTTGTTTTTCGACGATGTTTGTTTCAGATTGCTGAAGCTGCAGATAAATACAGCTTCATGGCCAAGATGGTGGGTGCATCGTGGATGGACTAAGTCCCAGTATATATAGCTTGATAGTTTCTTATCTTTTCCATAATCGTCTATGTAAACGAATATCATAACTCATCATATATGAATAGTTTTTGCTAATTCTCATCCAATGATCTCTCCAAATATCCAAGGAATAGGATTATATGTATAGAGGAAGTAATATATAGTAGTAGTACTAGTACCAAATTTAGGCGATAGGAGTAGGATTTAAAGATGGTATAAAATGATGCCATGCATTAATACTATATACTAAAAAAATACTACTACTATTACTAAAAAACGATGACATATGTAAAAAATTGATTTTTCTCCTGAATGAAATGAAAATTGAAATGTATTGAATCAACTCTTTGTTATGATTTCGTCTTCTAATTGATGGCTACTAAATACCATTTCACTGAAACTACTACGGAAGAACGAAGAACAAGTGAGGTTAAGAAAAAAAAAAAACCATCAAAATTTATCTACGAAAACGAAAAGCTAACTAGTACTGCCTCCATCTCGAGCCAGCTTGGTAGCCACCCGGTGACGCATGGTGTCCCAGCCGCGTCGTAGGAGGCGTACGGTTATCACCAGGATGTTGCAAGTGCATCGGCAGGTGGCGCAACGGCGGTTGTGGGGCCTGCGGACGCCACTCCGGTATATCGTCGTCGTCGTCGCCGTCCCAAGGTTCAATCCCTAATCTCCTAGCATCTACAACCACACTCTTACTGGTCCCATCTTGCCCATATTTCTTGATAAGCTCTCTCACATCCTCTACCGGTCTTGTAGCCCTTTTCGAGAAGTGAAGTGAATTACAAGGTGCAACACGGGCAAAGTCCCTGGAGGAGAAGTTGAATTCAGGTAAATCATCGTCGTCCTTCGCTGCCACACCGGGGCCGAACCCGGGCGGGATGTCATTGTCATCGTCCTCGCCCGGCGGTGGGTGCTGGGGTTGCCTAGTTAGGGTATTAGTGGGGGCACCAAAGGGTTGCTTTTTCAAGCTGTGTTTTTGGTGAGACGATGATTTAGGTGATATTATGTTGCTTATATGAGCTCTTCTCCATACAACTACACCAATTAGTCCGTTTTCAAAGGATTCTTCGGTCGCTGGATGCTCCCGGAGTATATGCTTGTTCAACATCTCGAACATTCTAGAAGCTGGCGGGCACAGGTAGAGCTCGACTCCTGCGACTGGCTCAGCGTACCCCAACCTCTCGTCGCTTATGTATGAGCTCACAGCCTGCACCAGAAAATCGTCATCTGCATAATATCCAACAGCACTCTAGACAGAAAAGAGGGGAGAGAGAGTTACCTCAGAGAGGTTAGAACGCTGCTCCTCGGATGATTTGTCCCTCAAAATGAAGTGGAGAACCTGCAGAGAGAGAGGATGATTTAGTTAGTAAGCAGTTTAGCATTTCAATTGTGCACAAGAAGATAAAGCAACATTACAATAGCACATTTGTTCTGCAACTTATGATACTACATCTGGAAATACAGCTGATTTTGTGTCGTACAGTTACAGTTAATTTATACAATTCCTCATTTAGCAAATTCATTGCTATATTTAAACAGCCTAGACAATCAAGTTATGTACCAAAACGACATGAAATAGAACAGGGCAGGGCAGCAACTCTCTGAATTTTCCCCAGAAAAAGTCACTTGCTACACAGAATCAATTGAAATCAACTGCCACTTTACAAAACCCAATATTCCACAAGTGGCAAGTGCCATATTACATGTTCATCAACGTTCAAGAATCCATATCCTGATTTCTTAATACAGATAATCAGTTCATCAATCAAATCTTGAACACAGCCAATTAAATCAACTTCAAACAAAGAGCAACCTGCATTTAACCGATGATTTTTACCCCTGTGGGGCTGCTGTTTAATGTTTATGTTAAAGGTGATTATAACTGGCAATTGTTGTGGAATCTATACAGCTAAGGTAAATTTTTTTTTTCAAGACTAACAAAATAGTAGTATGAAAGAATTTCCCACTGGGAAAACATGTGACAAAACATTGATATATATTGGAGAATATTTTGTCACTACTGCTTTTATACATCCAAACTAGTACAACTAGATAAAGATTAAGGTAATTAAGCATCAGTGCTGGGAGGCCACAAAGCCTTCTTTGCAGCCAAAAAGCCGATACCCAGCAGCGTTTGAGGGGGCAAGAATTATATACCATGACTGCACGTGTCCACGACATGGGGAGTTCTTGGATAAATTTTTCAAATGCATCGAGTCTAACTCTGCCCTTGATCTCAAGAGAGGCAGGCCATTCCTTTGTTGATGTCTTCTCACCACTGTTAATTATGAAGCTAAAGATCAGAGCAAATATATTGAAATGTTAGATTGTGGTTTACTACCTCAATTATGCATACCTGTAAAACAGCCCACCAACAATGACTGAGGATGATGTGTTGAGCTGAAGGAGACCATTCCAGACCAAATCAGCATTCCGTACATCACTAGGACAAACTGTTTCTTTCACAGGACTAACACTCAAATCCTTCCTCATGTCAGGTTTCTCGACAAAAGAAGCCTTTTTGGTGCTAGCATCTTTATGTACATCTGACGCTTGATTAGAAGCCCTAAGGTTGCTAGATCGTTTTGGGCTTTCTCTAGATGGATCATATGGTACAGGAGACTTCTTCCCTGCATCTCCAGATAGATCCTCAAATGGAGGTTCTGTATTCAGGGACTCCATAAACTCATCTAACGAAACGATTGGAGGCAAGTCAGCATCCTTCAGTTCATCCACCATCATTCCTTGCATTGGATCAGTTTCATCTGTCTGAATAATCAGGCTGCCCGTGAAATCCTGGCCTTCTGAACTGCTCGCTTGGCCTGCAACCTTCTCTTTATCTTTAACACTAGCCCCGGAAGGAGATTGAGATTCGACAGCCTTTTTCCTGTGAGGTTGTGTTAACAAAGAACTCCCAGCAGATACCTCTGCAGCAATGAGATCATCATGCTCCACCTCTACCTGAAACTCACCCTTGTGTGTTTTCCTGACCAAACGTCTTATATCAACCTCAGTATCAGGTAAAACTTTCATCTGTGCCAACTCTTCTGCTTTTGCCATACGCCACTCTGTTAACTCCTTAGAAGCAAGATCTTCAGCTGACATTGAGCACAACCTTTCCGGAGATATTTTGCCAGACATGACTCTTTCTCTGAGTTCTAGATTGTTACGATCTTTGAGGTTGAACAAAAGAGACCTGCCTTTCTCTCTATATTTTTTGTTCACATCACCAAATAATTTAAACAGCTCAGCTTCAATTTTGAAAGCCAAGTCTTCTGGTGTCAAAGTTTCAACCCCTCCTTTGTGCCCCAGAGCATCCTCTTTCAAAGACTTTTCAGAATGCTGACTTTCCTTACCCTCTTCCATATGCATATCAAAATTAAATGCCCAAGAAAGCCCATTGCCCTGCAAAAGATCATCTTTAGCAAAGAAGTTATCGCCAAATGGAACATCCTCATCAGGTAAACTGTACTGAAACACCTTAGAACCACTGGTTTTGTTAAGTGTAGTCAATTCATTTGAAGGGAAAACTTCTGTGGAACGAGAAACAGGAACCTGACCTCCCTCACTAGAAGCGGAGAAATGAGAATCCCGGGAGTCCATGGGATTATCTGCATCCCTCTGGTTTTTCTCAGTTAGCAAGGCATTCGCCTGGTTCTGACAAGCCAAAGCCAATGCTGCAGCCAAAGATTCCCTCATTTTGGACCTTACTCCTTCTGATGAATCCAAATGAGCCTTGGATGCTGATTTGATTTGAGCAGTTTGCCTCTTTCCAGTTTGCCCCCGCTGTTGTAAGCCAGACTTTCCGGACAGAGAGTCATTCCGCATCATTTTCTTGATAGGTTGAGCAGGTGTAACTGGAGAGCTCAATCGAGACTGTGATTGTGCAGTTTTCTTTTGATGTGCTGAAGGCTGCATAAATCCAGGGAAATTAGCATCAGATCCCACATGTGCTGGCCGCTTGTGAGGCTGTGCCAACTGCTGAGAAGTAGCACTGTTTGCCAAAGGTTCTGCCTCGGCCTTCCGTTTAAATGGGAATGAAGCCTTCTGTGCAGCTATGCTTTTTGGCGAACTTGCATGCTTGGGACCTAGATGGTTTGACGTCCAAACTTGGTTTGATCCCATACTAACACCTGAAGATTCATTTAACCCCAACATATTATTCGACATCATTGGAGTAGTGAACCCAGAGCTGGAGAATGACTCTAACAGACCACTTTGATCTGCTGGTACATATAAATGGTGTGATTCAGGAATGCTTGATACCTGGCCCACCATTTTCACAGGAAATTCCAGAGAGCTAGAACTATGCTCCATCTGAACCAACTGCCTACCTGAGATTGGGTACTCGGAAACCAAATTGTTGGACATGATGCACCAACGTTGAAGAACATAAGCAAAAACCACAAATAAAGATGTAACTGATTTGTTGATACTGTTGATACTCCAAATCGACCTGCACATGCAATAGCATGTGTCTTAGTAAGAGTCCATAGTCGACCACATGCACATTGTATTCAATAAATCACAACCAGAAAAGCAATCTAGTGAATCAAGATACTACCTAAATAATGAAAATTAGAACATTAAAAAAGAGAAGAAAAAAAAATCAATCAATGAAAGAAAGAAAACATAGGAGTAGCTAATTTTAAGAAAACAAGAAACCGACTAAAATCAAACGCAACGCGTGACCTGAACATGCGGAAACACGAATGGGAAATGCTACGAATCTGAACCACCTAATGAGCCCTAATATTATATTCATGGCCGAGAAATATACTCATGTCTTACTACACTGGAATCAGTTGTCATTGGATTTGTTTAATTAAGCCAAGAATGAATTCGATTTAAGCCAAAACTGAGAACAAAAGATTCATTAGTTTTTTTAGAACCCTATCCCTACATTAACAACCGACGGAAAAAACCCCAAATTCAAATCAATCTTCGTAGATATCGACCGACTGATATGCATAAAAAGATAGGCATTTTCAGGCACATGCATAAAAATGGGATAGAAATCATAGAATTAGAGCATTACCTAATGGAGGTAGAAAATGCGAATCTACGAATGAAGACGACGAAACAGCTGAGTGATGGATATAAGCATTTCTTCGCAAGTACAGAGGTGTGCGTGATTGTGTGTATGCGCGCTGAGAGATAAAAGAAGCCCTAAAAAGAATGGCAAGTATGTTTCATATGTTTGCCATTTATGGTAATCGAGAAAGCGCTAATTTGTAGTCGAACTCGTGTTAGACGGTGTCACGTTATCCGTACAAATTTGAAGTTAAAGGAGTAACAATTACTGAAAAATGAAATTCATCCATCAGAAAAAAAAAATTATTAAAATAAAAAGATACTCCTACTATTAATTTTTTAAACTATTCAAAATGTAAAAAATGGTATAACTATTCAGTGTAATATTTTTATTAAATTTTTTTTATTTTTTAGGGTGAGGAAATCACACGTGGCAGCCTCAGGTTTGAAGTGTACAATCGTAATAATTTGCTAGTTAGCTTGATAAATGGAGTACTATTATTGCTTTTTATTTTTTTTCTAGAATTGTGAAATCATTACCCTTTCAATAATTTGGCAGTTTTTAGTATGTGAATGAACATGTATCCATATTACATTACAATTACATAAATTCATTTATCCCATCCTGAAATACATGGCAATATTCTTCACAATTCACAGTATACTAGGCAAAGAACACTTATAGATCAAACTACAACAGTAGAATTGTGATTTCGGCCCAAAAACCACAAGATAGGATTGCGGGCTCCTCATGATCGACTATGCACAGTTGGCGAACGAACAATTTGTAAGTTCGTCCGAGCTCTTTTTTTGCGTTTATTTTTCCTCACCGATACAGCATGGTGCTGTTTTGCAGGCTGGCAGTTGCTGCAGTGAGCGAGCTGAAAAGGGTATCACCAACCTCGGCTTTGCAGAGTGGGCACGTGGCGTTGATTTTCAGCCATTTATCCACGCAGTCCTTGTGGAAGAAATGAGCGCAAGGTAGCTCCTTGAGCTCGTCATTGTTGACATATTTCGCTAAGCAAATGCAACAAACCTGTTGAGGAGAGCATAATAATTCAAACAAAGGTCATATGCATTTGCAGATAACGTATCAACAACCAAATTGCTGATCAAGAGCGAGAGTTATGAGAAACTTAATCGCATTGTTTAAGATGGAGATATGTGAAGCTTACAGCATCCTCTCCTGATATTACGCGCTCTCTCTCCGTTCCAGCAGCCACTATCCCACCCTCGGTTGCATTAGAGCTATGTTCCTTACTGTTCTTGTTTTTCTTGATTTTATATTTATAGGTTGGGAGAGAGTTAATCGAATCTTGAGTAGCTCCACGGTTCTGAGTAAAATCTTCTCTGATGCCCAGGACTGATATTATACAGGGGAGGCAGCAGCAGATCGTAGCACACAGAATAAAAGGCATAGCATAACCGATACAGCTGAAGGTCAGAAACACTATGCACAACCTGCAAGTAGAAAAATTGCAAACCAATTGGCATCATTAGATAAGAAACATTTTCCATGCATACTGGCTCTAGCAAGTAAATATATTTCCCATGCAGTACCTGTATAAATTTGGAGCTTCAGCAGACGACGAGTGGCCTCCAAAAATCCATACATTTCCAACGACAAACCACACAGCAAAGAAGCAGTCCAAAGCTAGCTTTAAATATTCGACAAATACCTTAAGCCTGACACATTAAGCGCAGATATATTAGCTGCCTATGTGCAAGTACTTGAAATATCACAAGAAAGTTTTCATAAGACTCCTAGTTTCTACATAGAAAAAGTGACACAGCTTCCAAGAGTCAACATGTCTTCTTCTTACACTACAGGACTGGCAAAAAGATAACCCAACGCTACAACTATGTTGTGGAAGAAGCATGTGTAAACTGTAGTACTAATAGATTAGCTCGAATATCAGCAACATCAAGTGTAGAGTGTATGGCCCCACTAAACATTTCCAAAGAATGTTTTATCAAGTTTTATAAATAAGTTAAAAGCAGCTTCAATGTAAAGCCAGAATACCGTCCCCAACCAACAACCAGAAGAAAATACAAATAAAAATCAATAATTCCAGCATGTATCTTTAGCAACCCCAGCCCCAACCCTGATCTCCAATGAATAACAAAAATCTGTATGAACCAATCTTTGGGGGGGGGGGGGGGGACTAAAAGCCCACTCAACATAAGCTTCTCTATGACATTTTACCTAACTTTTCCTTTATCATGACAACCATATAAGGATCAGTAAACTTTTCCATAGCTGCTATGCAAAATCTTTGATCATGAAGATGACGAGTCAAAAGAAGCCACATAGCATTGCATTCATAAATGCTGAAATACCCATTACCTCGAATTCAGCAATTCATTACTTTGAGTGCTTCTAGTTGTTGTACCAGTTGTCCAGCTGTCTTCTCTGTTTATTGATCTCCTTGAGAAAGGAAGAGCAGAGTTATTGCTCAGGGAAGCATCTTGTCCGTTCTGAGATGAGTCCTGCTCTTGACTTTGATTACGATGTTTAAAACGCCAATATAGAAGAGGAAGTATTGCCAAACAGCCAGATGCATATCCAACAACCCATGTTCTCAAAGGGGCATGCGGTTTCTCACTTCTTGACAAGGAAAAGACAACAATAGCTGCTATAATTTGGCTGACTGTTAATATAAGCTCAACAGATATCCATAACCCGGAATTTAATGGACTTCTTTGTCGGTTGCGAGTACTTCCTCTTCGACTTAGTGAATTCCTTGAGATTGACCCACTGGCAGTAGAAGGTTGAGGCTGATAAAGGGGAACCCTAGAACTAGTAGATGGCAGGTCTTCACTTCTTTGCTGTTCCAAACCAGGTGATGGCCTCTCATGGGATGAATTAGATGAAGAAGCACTACCACTGCTTGTTATATCAATAACGTGTTCAGTATCACTGCGACTGTTAACTCCCTCCATCAACAAATCAGTTTCGTCAGTTAAAATTTTATGATGATGTCCCAGAATGGGAAAATCCATTCAAGTCTGCCAACCCTAGACAACACTCTGGAAACATGGGACAATGGCCTAGTAAAAACCTTCAGATCCTTTCCTACAATGCTGAAATTTAAGTAGCAGTAATATCTCCGAGCTTAAGGGCGTTGTTCGACCTTATCTGTTCACACCACATAAAGCATAAACATTAGAAGCTGACTCGTTCCATTCATTACACTCGTACACAAATTACATCTCTCAATCAAAACAAAGCCAAATAATCACCGCAGAAAAGCTTCTGGAGAAAGATTATATCCAAATAGCTCAAAGAACAACGCTTATACCTTCAAACTATACCGAATTAGAAGCAGAATTCCACAAACAGAAATAGAATTAGTCTACACAATTCCAGTTACCTAAAAAAGTTAAATTGAAACCAAAAAACCATCACACAAGCTAAAAACAACACCAAAAATACCAAAGAAATAGCAGAATTACTCCAATTTCCAACAACCCCAGCTAATTCCAACAACCCCAAATTGATATTTTTTGAACCATTAGATCGTTGACCATCTCCGCAATACCCGCCCACAGTCCAAACACATAGTAAACTCAAAATCAAAATCAAAACCGTGTAGAATTGGAGAAGTAAAACGAAGCCATTAATCAATTAACCATTCAC
The DNA here is from genome assembly GCF_029641045.1 of Salvia hispanica. NCBI lineage: Eukaryota > Viridiplantae > Streptophyta > Magnoliopsida > Lamiales > Lamiaceae > Salvia > Salvia hispanica. The sequence continues at coordinate 3,421,360 of NC_142694.1, forward strand.
GAATTAAAACATGTGCAAAACCTATGTACTAACACTAGCAACTAATCAAATTAACAATCTAATTACTCACCCGTACAAATCAACTCAAACTAGGGTTTGGCGAAGGCTGAGAATCAGAGTCAAATTTTCTGGTAGATGGAAGCTCCTTTTGTTGATGGGTCATTCAAGCTTCTTCAACAGTTGGATTTTTCCTATTTTCCAAATATTGGAATTATTTACATACGGAGTAGTATTTACGACTCTTTGGCTCATTTTTCTTCCTCATCTCTTTATAATAATTTTATGACGTCAGATTTTTCATATCTAATTATTTTTCTTATTTTGAGCCGTTCGATTTGGAAATTTTTTGAAAAAATGAGAAAGACTATTGTACCCCTGATTATGGTTAGGTGGGTAATTAGTAATTAATTATAGTACATTCTTAATGATCAACGTCAGTACGCACTTACTCCACTTTTACATGAAAAATATGATTAATCCTCATATTCTATATTTTGTTGTCTTAAATGTTTTCTCTGACCTATACATAAGTTAGTCTTGTTCTAAACAAGTTTTGCATTTATTATTTTTCTATTGTTTTTTCAGAAGATGATGAGAATTGAGAGCTTCTATCACGAAAATAGGTTGGTTTGCGATTTTAAAATTTAGAATTTTCATGTTATAGTTCGGGCTATCCATATCAATTTTCAGACCGGACGGGCAATCCGGATCACCTAATGAAATGTGAGTGAAATGAGTTAGTGGAAGGTGAGACCCTATTGCCATTTATGGTAAAAGTGAACCGAGACTCTTATTCGCGGACGGAGGGAGTAATATGTTTGTGAGGGGTGGAGAAGGAAATGGATTAGGGAATGCATTAGGTGATCCGGACCTACTTACGGGTTACTACATTTTTTATGAAAGAAAGATCATGTAAGTATATTTTTTGTATTTTTAAAATTTTAGCCTATTGATACATTTGTCTCCAAAATTTAGTTCATAACCTTAAATTCATAAGTAGGGAAATGTTCATATAAGATGGAGTTTGTACTAACTCTTGTAGTTAGTGTAGTAGGTATGACTCAATCTCATCCATTGATCTTATTTATATGAGATGGAGTTTGTTTCACATTTTATAACTACAACTTTAAATGCATATTCTGTGTTAAAGATGTACTATAAAATTGTATTTTTCATATTTGATCATAAAATAAAAAATTGTAGGTATATTGAAAAAAAATACTCCTACCTATCATTGAAGAAAAATGTGTATAGTTAAGAGATGTTTGGGTAGCGGATTGAAACTAACAATTTTGATTGATGATTACCATTTTTGTTTTGGAATCGAACATTCTCAATTTGAACTAGATCGGTCTTATCGGTTCTATTACTCCAATCTTGGTTCAAATATTTTTAAATTGACAATCATCGTGTAACTGCAAATTTTGAAATAACATGGTGAAGTAGTAATATAGTATCAACTTCCTAACAATCATGATATTTCAAGAGTGGCCTAATATGCAAGATACATGACACTATCTTCATAAATATGAAATGAACTATACCATATGACATTTTATCAATAGGTTGCCTATATATCCGGAGACACAAATTTCCAATGATAAAAGTTCCTTTTTTGAGAGCCCACAATCTTGGCACATGCCACATTTACAATTTCTTTAAATGAATTAAAATTCTTTCATTTTTTTAAAAGACTACTTATATTTAAATTATTGTGATTCTATAAAAAATCATTATTGAAATTATGAAAAAACGGAGTATGATAAAATATGCATCACAAAATTTGTAATAAAATGAAAAATAGGAAACATTTGATAAAAAAGAATGGACCAAAAGGCGAAATCCCATGTCGTGGTGATGGTGGATCTTCACTCTGAACCACTGTGAAAAAGCGCAAGCATCATCATTTCCATTTCTCATTTCCTTCCAATTCCCAATTTGTTTTCTTCCCTTCCATTTTGAATTCTTGAAACAAACAACCGCAAAAAAAAAAAAGAAAAATTGTGATGAAATTATTGACGACGCCCCTCTCTTTCTCAGCCCATCAATGGCAAATTTCCTAGGTTTTTGGCATCCACGAACACATACACCTTTATTGCACATATATCATAACACAATGTATATGTGTAACTGAAGATCCCAGCTTTTTCCCCCCTCTAATCATAATGTGTGTTTGTGGTTTTTGCAATTTTGTCCCCTCTCCTCAATTTGGGGAATCCTAGGTTTTTATCTGTTGATTTCTTCGGATTTTTTAGCCCTTGAAGGATTGATTCAGTTTCTCTCACTTTTGAATTATGGTTTCTGCTGCGGTGGGTTGTTCATTGGATTCTGGTTGGGTGCAGCTGAGGAATTCTGGGGGTGCATTGATGAATTTATAGCTATTTTGTTCAGAAATTGTGTAGAGATCTCGTATTTTTGTGTAGTTTATGCGATTGTTTAGGATATTTCTCAATTTAGGTTGGTTTTTTTCTCAGGTGCCCAAATTTTTTTTTAATCATCATTGGTTGTTATTATGTTTGTGGGTTAGGTTTTCTTTCATTCCCTATACTTTACTCCAAAATGCCTTTAATTTGAAGCACTAAAGTTTCAGTCTTTTTCCTTAGAGCTATATTCTTGAGCTTTTCCTTAGATAAATCCTCGAGAAGCCAGAATGTGGAAACAAATTCTTGGTAAGTTGCCTCGGAAATCCCAGAAATCAGATTCTGATTCTCCAAGAAGCCCTAGCCCGGGGCCGAATTCGTCATCTGCTGGCGGCCCTGCTGCGAAAAAAGCTTCGGCCGCAGTCTTCCCGGCCTGTGTGATTGCTGGAATCAAGCCGTTGCAAGCCTTCAAGGACGTTCCGACCTCGGAGAAGATGAATCTTTTCATAAGTAAGCTGAGCCTCTGCTGTGTAGTGTTTGATTTCACTGATCCCATGAAGAATGTTCAAGAAAAGGAGCTTAAACGAGCCACATTGCTCGAGCTGCTTGATTTTATATCGCAGTGCCCCCTGAAATTCACAGAGCCTGCGATTTTAGCTTCTTGCAAGATGTGCTCAGTTAACTTGTTTCGTGTTTTCCCACCAAGTATTCGGTCTAGTAGCTCGAATTCAGGTGAGAATGACAATGATGACGAGCCAACATTTGATCCGGCCTGGGCGCACTTACAGATGGTGTATGATTTCCTGCTCAAGTTTGTGACTTCGCCCTCTTTGGAAACTAAAGTCGCCAAGAAATATATCAATTGCGCCTTTATTCTGAAAATCATCGATTTGTTTGATTCAGAGGATCCCCGGGAAAGGGACTGTTTGAAGGCGATTCTTCATAGGGTATATGGGAAGTTCATGGTTCATCGGCCATTTATAAGGAAGTGTATGAGCAGTGTGTTCTACAGATTCGTGTTTGAGACGGAGAAACATAATGGGATTGCAGAGTTGTTAGAGATTTTTGGGAGTGTGATCACCGGATTCGCTCTGCCTCTAAAGGAGGAACACAAGATCTTTCTTTCAAGGGTACTGATTCCTCTGCACAAGCCAAAGTCATTGGCGGTTTACTTTCAGCAGCTGTCATATTGTGTGAGCCAGTTTATTGAGAAGGAGCCGAAGCTGGCTGGTTGTGTGATTAAGGGGCTTTTGAAATATTGGCCCGTCACGAATAGCCAGAAGGAGGTGATGTTTTTGGGTCAGTTGGAGGAGATTCTTGAAATAATTAACATGGCCGAGTTTCAAAAAGTCATGGTTCCTCTGTTTTGGCGTCTTGGTCACTGCATCAATAGCTACCATTTTCAGGTAAATGGTTTCCTTCATTGGCTTTTGGAGTTTAGCTCAACTTGTTAGAGGGATATCGATTGTTTTATTTGGTGTAGTTACTTATGCTTAATACTATTTGTTTCTAGTGCAAATCTTCAATTTGTGTAGACTATAAGACAAGTTTGCAGGAATTGCTTGTTTTGATCGAGATACGTTTTTGCTGGTCGGTGTATTTCACACGACGTTGTTTGCTCTTGAACCCTCGTTTATTTTCTTGAGAGCTTCTCTATTTTAGCAAGTTTCGTCTTTATACATCAATGGTGACTATGCAGGTAGCCGAAAGGGCTCTTTTCCTGTGGAACAACGATCAAGTGGTGAACCTAATCGCGCACAACCGGCAAGTCATTGTGCCAATAGTGTTCCCAGCTCTGGAAAGAAACGCAGAGCACCACTGGAACCAGGCTGTCCTGAACTTGACTCTAAACGTGAAACGGATGCTGGCAGAGATGGACGACACATTGATTGTGGCCTGCATTGCAAATTACAAGGAGGACCAAGCGCGTAAAAAGTCGGAGGTGGAGAGACGGAAGGAAGTGTGGGAGCGTCTGGAGAATGCCGCGAGTCTCCAGCCGGTGACGGGTAGGACTGCAGTTCTGGTAAGCTTGGTGTAGAGTCGGCGTTGATGATTCTGCTTGCCTTGGGGGTTTTTGTGGTGGGGGAAACCGAGAAGGAGCCGTGTCGGAATCGCTGTCGTTGGCATGGTAACGACGCCCAGCCTGTTGTTACAAACCCTAATCAGAATCTGCTGTTTCAATGTTTAAATGTCTATTTCTCTTCCCCAGAAAGGGCATGGGAAGGGTCTCTGCCTTAGTTCATATTTTTGCTGAACTAACTGTTGTTTGTTAGTCATTTTCTTTTCACTTTGTTTCTTGTTTTCCTACCTTTTTTTGGCCAACTTAATTATAATTATTATCTTGTATATCTCTCAACTCATCTATAACCTCTCTCTCTCATACAACCCATCTCCAAAATTATTAAACTCGGGGCCCATTTATGAGACAGATCTGTTGCAAAATAACAGTTAAATTGAATTTTAACTTTTAATCATATAATGAATAATTGATGAACAAATTTTTATTTCAAACTAGTACTAGTACTAAATTCATTTTCTCCTCGAATCTTGTACTTATATAGTGAATATAATGAAAAAAATGTAGTATTCAACCTTAAATATCAAAGACCTGTATGAAAAAAAATCAGTAGAGGTTTAAATTATTTGATGTAACATGGCTTGGAGTCTTGGACTATGAAATTTCAGGAGATGGAATGGGTTAGATATAACATACGTTAAAATTTAGTGCAAAGATAAAATTTATAAACCCAAAGATCACACCACCGATCCTAAAATTTTAGTTTGGAGATGAGAGAGAGAAGTAAAATTTATTAGGAATAACTTACCACCATAGATGTAATGACGAAGATGTTGATCGACAGATTCAAGAAGCAAGAAAATACAGCTAAGTTGTTTTTTAGCTAAGTTACCAGAATTCTCACAACCAACTCAAAAAAAAAAAAAAAGATGAGAAACATTATGTGCTTTTATAAAATAGTAGTAGCTCCACATTACATTCATGCCGTTACAAAAGCCTTTCTGGAAGCACCAGAGTTGATTGGTTACAAAATCAATGGGTGGGATTAACAGATGCTGCAAGATGTACAAGTAAAGAATGGGGACGGCGTCCATTAGTGTCCACTTATCTGCTGGGGGTGGCTGGTCTTCACCAAGTCAGCTGGTTGCAGTAAATATTATCACTAGACGAGGCTGTTATGTTTAGAATAGCGACTCAACAGATTTTGGTGACCGCAGAGTAGAGACGCATTTGAACTGTCACAAAACAACACGTTAGATGAATGCAAAAAACTGCAACTTAACTTGTTTGTGGATAGAAGGATTCTGTCTTGGTTACCTTAGGTTGCTTGTACTTGTCACGGATGGAGTTGAGCATGCTTCCTTTTGTGTTTAGCTGCAAGTCTTGCAATTCTAGAACTGTGTTTTTCAGCTCTGATGCCTTGTGCCTCGTGTAGTGCTCCAGAGTCGGGTTCTGCAAGAGGTGATTTTATTGGTTTTTGATAGTTGAACTCGAAAATGGGAGGAATGAGAGGATTGAGTGGCGTTAGGAATACGAACCCATGGATTTTCCGACTGATCCAGAGTCCATCTAGCTAGGAATATGGCAGAGGCGGCGGTTAGGGATGGAAGGTATTTGAGGAAACCGTACTCGATGAGAGTTAGTTCTGCTAAGTAATTTGCCAGGAATTCCAGCTCTACAGAAGGAACCTGAGAAATGGGAGCAGTTTTGTCAAGTCGAAGTAACTTCTTTCGATAGAAACGAGCAACTACTTCAGAGGCTTTTTATCTACCTTATAAGAAGCTTGTGCTGCTTGAATAAACCTCCTTCAGTTAACAAGCACATGAAAAGTTAAAGAGAGTCAGCGCTCGGTGTGAAATTAAAACAGGTAGAGATTGCTGAGTTAAAGATGCCGCGCATACCTGAGGAACTTCTTGGGAGTGGGCACGGATATTTGGAATCTCAAGAGGTTCAGAACACGGCTTTCCATTTTCACTACCTGTCAATGCATATCTACCAATTTAGCATATGCAGAATGAGAGATTTTGGTAGTTAACTTAAAACTTAAAATTAGAATAGTTTAGGACTGCTATGCTATTATCAAATTTTGGTACACGAGCAACATCTTTCCTAAGTATTGTAAAAGGAAGCACTAAGATAAAATTAACAATAGAGAAAATGATTCAATAGCTAAAGATGGAAATGGTTGTTTTTAAGAGAAATGAGCACCTCTTCCTTTTTGTACGTGTTGTCGGTGATAAAGCAAAATTCATCCACGCGAGGTGCACAAATTTCTTCGTACTTCCTACAGGATAATCAGCAGTAAATATATCAGTATACAAAGTTGACAAAACAGGAGAAAAATCTCCTGCTTACTAAACTCACTATCTTGATATAATTGAAGAAAACTGATCTAAAGACCACCAACACTTTTTAATATGAGTGGTGCATAGAAAAGAAAATGAAATATGGTTGCATGTAACAAAAAACAAACCATACAGTTTGTTGTATTTTTTTTCCTTGTAGTAAATAGAAAATGGTGAACAACTTACGATGAAATTAGCATGCATGTTACACCAAGAAGTTGCAACTTTTGCTTCTCAATATAATTCTCAGACAGGTATCTATCTATAAGATTTACAGTGAGGTAGAGAGTATCAGGAACCAGCGCATATTCTTCCGAAACCTGAGAAAGAGGAAGTATAAATAAAATGTAAGACTACAAAAGGGATTGATGTGTAAAATCTGATTGTATATTCTGTGAAATTGTAATAAACATCTAACCGATCCTACATAGAGTTCATATGGGAAAATCTTTAGCAAGTCAAAGGAAAGATGGTGGTAGTATATAGATAAGAGCTCAGCTGGTCTAAGAGTAAGCAAACTACCTCAACAAGCCAATCAATCAAAATACCCCGCATGCCCTTGGTGATGTCCAGCTGCAACTTTTCCATGTAATCTGGTGAAGGCTTTCGATCAACCTGAAAGAACAAACATAATTAATAATGGATAAAAGAAGTTTGCACATAATTCATCATAATCAACTAGTACTTGTGAAAGCAATATCACGCAAGACCTCTGATAATCCCATGCTGAGCCACACACATATTCAGATAAAAGAAGAAACAAATTAAGGCTTATAGCATTTAGAAAGTCTGCACAAACCTGTCTTGCAAATAAACTAGTATATATATCAGCTGCATAGAGGCTACACATCTGCGGATCCCTGTGTCTTGAATCTATATCAATAACTCCCCTTTCTTCCAAGCTCTCCTCTTTTATGCAAAGCGCACCTACACCTGCATGGTCAGCCAAAAAATGTCAAGTGTGGAGTCAAAAGTAGCTAGGAGAACATAATATGGTCATCTAGTTAACTTTAAACTAGAATGGATTTCTATAACCTCTATGCAGTTAAATTTGCACCTTATGGCAAGTATTGAGCACCATAATGAATACACAGAATTCCATGGGTTAAATGATCAAACTACTTAAACACCTGCAGTTTCAGCTAACTTTATCTTCAGTTATTTTAATTTGATCTTTTCCAAGTGCCTTGCTTCAAGAATCTCTTGAGTATTGAATATAAGTACCAATCCCATCAATTGCAGTGACTAAAATCCAAGCTATGTAACATTCCAGAGTTGAATTTAGAATCTAGGTACAAAATCTAACCTCTATCAGATGGACCCCGTAATGGAAAAATTTTGATGTCTATCTTCAGAGGAACCAAATCTGCTGCAGCTGACACTTCTTCATTTGTAATTTCAGTTGGTTCAGTTGGCAAGTCTACAGCAGGAAAAATATCCTGGGATCCCTCCGCCTTAACCTCGTGTATCTCATCCACAATGTTTTCAACTTTAACTTCCACACCCTCGGATTTTTTAGCCAAACAAGCAGGTTCCACCTTTCCCTTGTTCTGTAAAGATCCTTTTCCATCCTGACTAATAGGCTGATAATGTCCAATGCAATGACTTATGAGACAGTATTCCACAAATATTGAATAGAGAAGAAAATGATAAAGTGAAATATGAGAGGTGGAGAACCTCCGGTGGTATCGTTCTCACCTGATCTTTCGCTGCATTAATGCAGTTTATGTACAATTTTCCACAGTTGACATTTGTTACATCCTTAAGAACAGCCCTTTTCTTATGCGGGCGACAAGCGGCCAAACTCTCTGCTGGTTTGTCAGGTGCAGCTCTTTTCAAGCTTGCTCGTGAGACCCGTTTGTCATCTTGTTTTGCTCTAGGATATAGTGGTGGCAATCCACTTGATGAGCCTAATAATTTCGCTCGTGCTCTTGTGACTCTTGCAGTAGGCTCCCCAAGATTGGATGACCTATTCTCGTCATTCATGACTGCATGCTTCATTGAATAAGAGTCTCTGGAACCAAATTAGCATGCCTTCATGATTGCTGCAAGGATTACAAAGAATGCATGTTAAAAACAAGCTAAATCTCCTTTCAAACGTAGCCTATCAATAAAAGCACTGTCCAAAATTCAAATATTTCATCAGATTAGCATTTGGCCCTTTATTCCTTTGCTCATGCCTTTTAATTCTGAGCTTTTATTCAGTTTGAGAAATTACGATCAGCATTGAAGTAAATTAAACTTGTTTTAACTTGAAGTCATACACCTTTAATCATTAGTACATGCTTAAGAAACGAACCCATCTCTTGGTAATCGGCAATAAGGGTCACATTTGTTAATGATTACAAGTAAGGTACGCAAATTCAAACTTTACCAAAATTAAAGTCAATGTCAGTTCAAATTGCAAATGGGAAAGCAAGAAATGCAACATGGCTATCAATTTTCAAAATGTTACGGTCACTTTCTCGATTCATCAAATCACATAGCAAATCTGTTAAAAAAAAGTAAAAATACTAATTCTAACTAAATTTCAGTAGAATCTGTTCATTTCAACTAAACACTAATAACCCAACACATTGTGATAATGTTTCCTATTTTCCCCAAATCTTCAAATATAAGTTCCTTATTTCACTCACATTGCCATTTTTTTTTTTTTAAAAAGACATATTACAAACACAAAATGAGCTACAAAATTAGCGAAAACAAAGCTCCTCAAAGCGCAAGCTAATACCAGAAACGCAAAACTGAAAATCGAGCCTCCAACTCAGATCTATGCAAAATACTTCAAATTTTCAAAATCAGAGCAGAAAAATGCTCGAAAAAAAAATGAGCAACAACATTTTCATTTCAAAATCAAACAAAACTCATAAACACAGCAACACTCACACAAAGCAAAAACATCAGCACAAAAAATATAAATAAACACAAAAAAATGCATAAATTCCGTGAACACCGAGAAAAAACAGAGACGAACACAGAAAATCGGAGGACCAAGCTCGCTACTGCAGCTACAGAGCTTTGTAGAGCAGCGTTAGCCTCTCGAATTGAGCAGATCGGTCATCAAGCGAAATGCGTCGATACAGAAATTCAAAATGTATGTATAGGTTTAGTGAGCTCGTTGAGTGAGTGTGGAGGAAAGGGAGAAGTGCGTGTAATGTGTGTGAGGATATTTATAATGAGGAGCGTTGCATAAGAGCGGGCTGAGGCATAGTTCAAAACCTCTGAATTTCCAAATAATACAATTCCGCTACCTCCACTCCTGATTTTTGCTACGGCCACGTCCTCTTCGATTTCATGGTTTACTTTCTATTTTGAATTAACCCAATTTGGTCAAATATTTAGTCCCTGAAATACCTTAACAAGAAAAACAAATAAAAAATAAAAATGGAAATAAATGGTAGGAATGTATCACTAATTAAATACGTGTACTAATGGTATGGAAGGAATGTATCACCTTTTCAATTTAGGTATGTATGTTATTCAATCAATCATCGAGAGGATTTGATTTTTTTAACCCATTCGTCCCGTAAAATTTATCACGTATTTTTAATAATGTCCGTCTCACAATTTGGTCATATTTTACTTTTATCCGGTGGAACCAATATTTTCACATAATATATAAAAATAAAATTTATATTTCACATATTTTTTAATTCATTATTTGAATTATTTCTTAAAATCGTGTTGGATCAAAATGTGACAGATGAAGTAATTTTTTAGATCCGTGGCGAAGGAAGTAATGTTTGGAAATGACGGCTAGAGAAATATCTAATTTGTCATTTTCAAAAAATATTAGATTTTTGGGCCTAAATTTCATTTATTTTGGACACCAAGGAAAAATTGATTGGTTTACTATTCTAGTATTTTCTATTTTATTAATGGGATATTGGTACTTAATATTATGGAACTTTCAAAAAGTTGGTTTTTTTCCACGAATTTTGAAATTAACAAATAATATCACAAACTTTATCCGAGCTTGTTATTTCACACCAATGACAAAATTCCGGCTAATAATATCATGATACGGATTTTTTTTGTAAAAAAAATTCTCGACAACAATTTCGAGAGTTTCAAGATTTTCAATTTTTGGGAATAGTTTTTCTTGAAGCACACCCTCCAAATTTGTTCTTCAATCTATTAATATAGCCGAAATTTTTTTATTGGTGGTAAATAACAAACTCAATGTAAAGTTAGTGATTTTATTTGTCAATTTCAAAGTTCGTGGGAAAAACCTAATTTTTTAAAAGTTCCATAATATTAGGTGTCAATATCCCTTTACTAATTGAGTGTTATTTTAAATTTTGTCCTTGCTTTGTGGGTGTTAATTTTGCATTGGATTTTATTATTGATTTTGAAGGCTTAGTATTTTGGATCAATATTTTTATACTATTGGTTTTAGGTTTTAGGATTTATTGTTTTGTTGCTATGTTGTTTTTACATATATGTAATTAGTTCTTTAAAATTTAAAATGGTTGAAACACTCAAATTTCAAAATGTTAGGGCTACTTTTTCGATTTACAGCTGCTCATACCACATAGCAAACATGCAACACGAGAAGTAAAAAAATTTATATTTAAATTTCAGTAGAATCTCTTTGAAAATGTTAGGGTTATTTTCTCGATTTACAATTGCTCAAATCACATAGCAAATATGCGACATAACTCATGAGAAAAAATTCATCTTTATATAAATTTCAGTAGAATCTCTTCATTTCGACTGTACAACCTTAATCCAGTCTCATTATGGAATAATTTCCTAAATCTCCCTGAATCTTCGAATATAGATTTCGTATTTCACTAATATTGTCATTTTGCTCTTTTTCAAAATACAAAAAGACCATAAGAAACGACTGACATTTTATAAATACAAAATGAGCTACTCAAAGATAAAATAAATCTTATAATAATCATTTTATAGCAATATGAGTTTTATTGTGAAGTTGATAAAAAAAAGAGGGAGAGATAAAATGAATAAGAATGCAATCAATTTATAGCAATTTTATGAAATCCCAAGTTTATTTTATCCATCGGATCATAATCATATAGCAACATGATTTAATTTTTTAAGCTCCATTTTCTAGTAGTTTTTGAATTTTTGAGTAGCATTTTCTAGTAGTTTATGAATTTTGGAGTGACATTTCTAATAGTTACTAGATTATTTTGGGGGCCAATTTTTTTTTCAAATGTTTACTAAGGTTAATATCTCTATTCATGTCATAGAAATGGATTGATTCAAGGGGTGAGATTGGAAGGAACTTTAGCACCATCAACAATACTTACAGTATTTTTGAATTTTATATGCTCCCAGTCTCTTATTTGAATATTCTAGTATTTTTTTATGGTGCAATACTTTAGTGAATTATTTTTATCACAAAATCGACATTGTTAATCTATACTATTACTTTATTTTTTGTCATATTTTATTATATTTATTACTTTTCCTATTATATTTTATCTCATATGAAAAAAAACACCCCAAAGTTAACTTGAATTTCCTTTGATCAAATAGTGAATGAAACAATGAAACATAAGTAGCAAATGAATTTTAAAAATAAATAGTTATTAAAATAATGAGAATGAAGCAACGGGGTAAGGCGTCATTTGAATAGTTTAAAATTTGGGCGAAACTTCGAGATCTACGAAATGAAGTAAAACTAGAAATTTGAGGGGCACTCTAATTTATTTGAACGGTGTTGACCAAACAGGTCGCTGTCGCTTTACAGCGCATCACTATACTTTAACAAAACAATAATAAATTAATATTGAGGATATTATATTATTATCACAAACTCAATAAATTCCTGTATCCAACTTTTGCAGTGAAGGTTTGTTTTATTGGGGAGAGTATAAAAATAATTATAACCCCTTATTTTAATTAAAATATTTAATATCTGGGCCAGACTATTGAGCAAAGTGGATCACCACAATTCCTTTGATATTTTATTTAATCTGGACCATTTCTGACAACGTAGCATGTTAATGTACTAGTCTTAAATTACTCTATATATGTACGCAACAAGTATAAATAAAACGTTGAATTTATTTATATTTTATTTGGCGAAGACCAAAGACCAAATTTAAATTTCACATGATTAGAAGTAATTAAATTTATTTGGACACGTGGAGGTTTGTGATTTGGATAGAGAGAGAGCGTCAAATTGGTCTTTAAATATTAGTCATCATAGTTGTTAGAATGTGTTTTTGGACAAGTAAAGTTTGGCTACATATATCAAAAGTTACTAGTGTTAGTTTATTACTAAAATACAGAAAATGTAGTTATTGGTGGTGTATTTGTCAAAAAAAAAGTAGTAATAAAATTAATATAAAAGCACTGTTTCCAAATATTCAAGTAATAATGATTGTAGCAAATCAAACCAATTCAAATTTCGTAAAGTACATTAACTATTCAAGTATATAAATGCATTCTACTAATTGCCATCTACACTAGGTAAATTGTCGTGCATGTGCTGGATAATGTATAGTATATGAATTAATAGTGAGTGGGTGGTGGAAATTTTATTCAGAAATAAATATGACAGCTGCTATTTTTACCCTAAACAATATAATTATATAAGTACTACTTACTTTCGTATTTGTCATTTCTTAAGTAAACACGTGTAAATGGAAAATATAGTGCTTATTTCTATCAATTTAAAATGTTTTATTAGCTTTAAAATGTGCTATTCCAAAAAGTTACAAAGATCTACTCTCTATATTCACGAAAATTAGCTACAATTTTCTTTTTAATTGGACCATGAAAAAATTGTTAAGTAGATATCTAAATCTGCGTACAATGCGGCAGTTTGTATTGGACAAGTAGTAGTAGAGTGTATTATTTTGAGATTTGATGTTTTGAAAAGTGCATCCTCAATCTAAGTCAAACGTCATTATCATTTATCAGATTATAATTAATGCCAATTTAAGAAACATAGTAGGCATACATAGATGCAATAATGCACCGCTAAATACAGTAGAGCAGCATAATTATACATATATAATACTTGCATTAATTAATGTTTCATAATAGTTGTTATCGATTAAATTGTTCAATCATTTGATTTGTAGTATTAGACCTACTTACATATTCACACATAGATGCAACTTTCCCGATAGCCTAAAAAAAGGCGATAATTATAGTTGGAATATTTACTGTACTACATAATGTTAGTGGTACTGAAATACAACTGGAAATTTCACATATTCTCAATTTTATATTAATTCCATATGTATTTAATTTTTTTTTTTATGGATATAACTCCCCTCCTACTATTATTTAAACAATGACTTTTCGCTGAGTTATGCAAGTCTCGTAACTTTTTTAATTTTTGCAGCTGTCCAACAATGGTCAAAATTGAAATGAATATGACATACATATCATATGACAACAAAATAAAGTTATTGTGGATAAAATTGAAACATTACATTTTGAATGTTGATTAAATAGATACCAATCAAATGACAATTGTGAATATATAAGCCCAAGAAACCAATAAATTGCATAACAACTTAATTAATAAAAGCCCAATATGCCTTCCCCAATAGAATAAAATGCTAACACCATCAATATATGGAGTATGTACATGTGATATGTATTAGGAGAATATAAAGTTGTGATGGCATCAAAAGAACCAAAGCTGAGGCAAATCTACAAAGAAAAAAACTAAAAAAACATGTTCAAAATGCAAAATTATATTCGAAGTTCGTCTACTGCAAAACTAGAGGGCAAGAGCTCGGAGTTTTATTAACCACAGAAACCCATCTATCTCCATTTGATCCGAGCTCCATAACCACACCTCTGACTTTCTTCTTACCGGATTGGCTGGTGGTTATAATGGTTCTTCATCACCTTCATCAAGGAGCTCATCTTCACTCTCACTTTCCTAAATTTTGGATGGAAAATCGAGATAAGTCCCAAACAAAATTTAGTCATACCACAAACTCAATTCCATTAGAGGAAGAAAAGGAATCAATATAACATAACTCAATGAGCAACATGCTTATTTGCAACAAATACCATACTCTGCAAACCTATGAAGTCATGTGACATCTCTAAATGCCATTACATATATCCACAGATGATCTCTTGCAGCAAGAGCCAAGAGCATAATAGCAATCAGTAGAAATTTGCAAGTAACAAGGATAACGAACGAGACACAACCCAATTGATTACATTACAATTAGTATAAATGTGCAACTGACAATGATATGAAGAGAGAGACACCCCAGATTGAAACAGTACAATAGAACAAGAGAAAACTACATGCTGAAAAGCTACAATTTTGATCAATAATGATAATTACTAGTCTGAGATTGTTTGATCATTATACAACCAACATGTAGATACATCCTATATGATGCTGAACAGGGAGAATATTGAATCGGGGAGATGTTAACAAAACAAAAGGAAAGGATGATAGACCAAAACACTTGTATGCATGTGACACCAGATAGGCCAGTCCAACTTTTTTTTATAACAAACTAAATACATAAATCACATAACAACGTAAGGGAAAATACAATATTACACTCACTTTTGGCATTATCAGTTCAGTAGGAAGAAGAAAATTATGAAGTTGATGAAGCATAGCAGTCAAGTTGCATATTAAACAGAAGTCACAACAATAACCATTCCTTAGAAGAAAGGATAACTTCTCGTGTTGAGAAAACAAGCACAATTGAAATGCAATTGGCAAAATCATTATTTGCAAATCTTCAAAGAATACATCTCTGATAAAAAAACACCATTTTGTGCAGGTGTGGGGAAAAGGGATCATGCAAGAATTCAGAAATCGTTTGAAGTCAGCAAAGAAAATAATGAGGGACATTGACATGAATATTATCAAGTAGGTAACAAGACTTAACTGTAAAATGACAAAAGATGCCCAGTAAAGAAAAGGAAACCAAAGCAAACATTTAAGCAAACAAACATTTTCATATTAAACACCATAGTGCTCATGCCTTATACCTCCAAATGATCTAGTTTCTGAGTTTCATCCACTTTTTCCACACCAGAACCACCCCACATCGCATGGGGAGGAGCCGTGGTGGCATAGTAATCATCGTCGTCCTCATCATCCACATCCGCCCACGTCTTCACTGTCAGAGGTGCCGGAGCCCAGTACACCGGCTTCTCCTCCCCTTTCTTTGATCTTCCTCAAAGTCTCCAGCGCCGCAAAAACATTGGTGTTGCTCACGGTAAACGATCCCTCATCCCTCCTATCCCCACCTCCAACCATTTTCCAAAAAACCCTCGCGAACCATCGAAAATCTCAAGCTCAGATGTCACAAATCGCCGATTATTATCCCATATCGAAGTAAGGGAGTAAGGGTTGAAGTGGAACACACAGTATAAATACCTAGTTAGGAATCTTTCATTATATAAAGTGGCAGTTTTTGGGAGTCAATTTTGGCGGGAAAATGGGAGTGTATATGGAAAAGTTTTTAGATTTATGTGTATGAAGTCTACAGAAATAGATGTTGTCTTCTTTGCAAAAGTAAATTTCACATAGAACAGTGTGTAGCCAAGAGATGGTACATATTCCAAAAAGTAAAAAAGCTGGCAATCTTGAGAAAAAAGTTTGCACGCCACACTTTCAATTTGCCCAACAACTTCTAGGAGAGCAAATTGAGCAATACTGAAATATTTTTCTATAAATACCGAGCAAAACTAACAGAACTCCATTAACGAAAAATTCTCTCTCTAAGTTGATTTTCTCTTCCTTTCAGTTGAATGAAAGGCCCTACAATGTTTTGTTTTTTTGGAATTGATATTGTGAATTGGTAGGTTGTATCAACATTATTAGGAATTTCTTAGGTTTGATGTTTCACATTGTTGTAAAGATACAATTCACCTAAGTACGTAGTAGTATTTCTTACTCCCCTTTTTTACTTTAGATAATTCTTTATTAGTGCTGTGGTGGAGACTGGAGAAATGGATTGGAGAAAATTTTGGAACAATTCTCCTGATGCCTCCACGCAAGAAAATCTAGAAAGGTAATTAAGACTGTCTCGAGCGCCACCGCGCCAAGTATAAACTACTTGGACTGGTGAGAACTCATACGGGAGCAGATGATAAATCATATAAATGCCTATCACAATAATTAAGAAGTTGCAATCGGAGTTAAGTTCGGCATCGATTTGCTCGCCGTTGCCGGAGAGGTTCTGAAATTGAGTATTCCAAAAATCGGCCCTCTTTTTCTCCCAGTATTGGAGAAATTCCTCTTCGTTCTCTCTCTCATTAAAGCGAACCTCTTGAAATAAGCATTAAAGGTGAAGGTTTTTAAGAAATCGTTTGAGGCTTGAGCATTTCTGAATCCACGCCATGTGACAGGGCTGTGAAGCAGGTGGGCGACGGAAGGTTAGCTGGCGTGGCTGGCTGGATCGGCTATCAGGACGTTTAGTGAGGAGCTGAAGGCGTGGTTGGTGTGGAAGCGATGCGTGTTGCGCCGATCGAGAGAGAAAGAAATGTGGTGCCACTTTCATATAGGGTTACTTTAAATGAGACTTAGTTTTGGGCTTTGATATTATCAACTATTTAAGCCGTGTAATTTGTAAATAGCACGTACTATATATTTATTTAAAGTGCTAGAGGCAGTATATTTAGTACGTAGTGGAGATTGGTTTAATTTTTGAGGTTTCACAAATTTTTGTAATACTTAGTGAAGTGTTCTGTAAATATATTTTACTTTCTTATTGGAGATTCTGGGAAAAGATTTGCTCATCTAATGCATATCTATAAAATTGTATCTATATCAAATGGGAATCATTATGAATATTTTAAACTGCTTACTTAGTTGCATATCCGTCAAATTTAATGTTAATTTAATCATATGATTTTACTTACCGAGGAAAAGGTTTTTTTCTTTGTATTGCTAATAATATTAATGTTGTTCCAAAATATTAATAATTTAATAATAAAATTATAAATTTGGAAGCTTAAGAATTAAAACAAAAATATATAATTCTTAAAGAATATATAATTCTTAAAATTAAAATTAAAATAATAAAAATCATCGTTATTTATACACATATCATCAAATTTTAATATATTTGATCATATACTACATCTCCACATAGTGACATTTTTCCTTTTTTTTAGTGACAGCCGGATTCTTAAGTCACATAATTAATGTCACATTTTTCGCATCTCCACATAGTCACATTTTTCCTTTTTTTTTTAGTGACAGTCGGATTCTTAAGTCAAATAATTAATGTCACATTTTTCGTTTTAGGTTGTATCACAAAAGATGTCACATTTTTTTAAAAAAAACACCCCATGTTAATATAAATATATTATATTTTTCTCCACTTTACAAATAAAATACTCCCTCCGTCCATAAAAAATAGAGCACAATTAGTGCATCCCCATCTGTGCTCTTAGCTAAGAGCACGGAAGTGGGCCTGGACCCACTTTTACTCCTTGTCATTAGCTAAGAGCACGACACCCACATCCGTGCTCTTATCTAAGGCCAAGCTCAAGGGTCTCACCATTCTATTATTCAATTTAAATAAAAACATTTCCACAATATTAAAATACATTAAAAATACCCGAAATACTATTACAAATTATAAAATAATTAAAATTTACATAATTAAAATCCTAAAAATTAAAAATTACATATTAAAATCCTAAAAATTAAAAATTGCATAACTAAAAAGTATGAATGAGAAATAATTTGATGTGAAAAGTGGATGATGAATGTGTGTATTTATAGATGATTTTGGGATATAAAAAAAATCACAAAAATCCAAAAAAAAGTCAAAAAAATGGCTCTATTTTTTGGGAACCCAAAAATATATTTTTTTTCAATTTTTGGTATTATTTCGAATTATTTATGATTTTTTTTTTAAAAAAAAGAAAAATTGAATTTGTTAACGGCTAAGCCGTTGGCCAATCAAATCGTGCCACGTAGAGCTGCTCAGCGGCACAGACGGACAACGCCTGCTCAGCGGCACGGACGGACGGCGGTAAGAGTACCGCTGCAGATGCTCTTACCATTTTTTGATGTCTACAAAAAATAGAGCACATTCATTTATGGAAAGTTTTCAACAAATAATAATCCTACACATCATTCCACAAAAACTACTTCTCAATTACCTTTTCTCCCTTCTCTCTTACTTTACCAATTCTAAATTAAAACCCGTGCCATACACAAATTTTTCTATTTTATTGTGGATGAAGGGTGTAACATTTTCTAAAATGACATCATGTTATCATCCAAACATCTTTTATGCGACGAAGGATGAGACGAAGGAGTATATACAAATTTGATTTTTAAAGCGCACATAACACTAATATTGTTTCTCATTTTATGTGAGAACTAATTTGACCCGTGCATAGCACGGGTGATAACACTAGTTGTGGAAAAATAAAAGGGTCGGTTGGCTAAATATGCCATGCTAGCCCAAGTTCGGTTAGTGCTGTATGGAAATCAAGACATATATGGCTGACATCATTTTTGGAAACTTCTAGGGTTGGCTCCATGGCCGACCTTTCTATTAATTAAACATTTTTTTTGTTTTCTCATTCAACATGAACGCGGTTAATCATTCACGTTCGGATACTCCTTCTCACTCTTTCCTCTTTCCAATCCACCCTGTTTGATGCAGATAGTTGTATCCCTTCTCACTCTTTCCAATCCACCCTGTTTGATGCAGATAGTTTCATGAGCAGATAGATTCACACTGGAGCAGATGATGGATTTGCTTAGTCCGAGCATACTGGATACTCCGCCAATATCCAGTACACGACCGGATATTGCATATGCAGTTGGAGCAATGAGTTAGTTCATGCATTCACTACAAGAGGAGGCATTGGGAAGCTGTGTTAAAAATTGTCAAATACTCCCTCCGTCCCAGATAATTCGTCCCAGTATTCCATTTTAATCTGTCCCACATAATTTGTCTCACTTCACTTTTATCATTTTTGGTAGTGGACCCCATATTCCACTAACTCATTCCTACTCACATTTTATTATAAAACTACTTTAAAAGTAGGACCCACATCCCACCAACTTTTTCAACTCACTTTCCATTAGATTTCTTAAAACCCGTGCCCGGTCAAAGTAGGACGAATTATCCGGGACGGAGGGAGTACTTGAAGGGAACAACGAGCATGGACTTATGTTCAAAAAGCATGGTCACATGGAGATACACGACTTCACGGCTTCGAAGTATTGGTAGATAATAGAGAATTGTTGCATTTGGGAATTCCAAAGATATTGGATATTATGATAGTGTAGTGATAAAATGCAAACTTATATATTGTACAAACTCTAAATTTTTAGTGTCAACACAGAGTAAAATTTCAATATTTTGGCGTCAACACAATGTTACCATGATGTCAACCGTTGACACTGTGTTGATATTTTCTATTGTTGGTATTTTGTCATCTGTTGACATTTTTTAATGGTACAGATCATAGTTTGGAATTTGTAACATATTTAGAGTTTGCATTTGATAACATTGATACTAGAAATATAAATGTAAGATCTTGAGGCAATCCAAAATACTAGAGTTTTTATGTTTGTATGAAATTTGTACTGGAACGGGATTATTTATTCGATTTATTAAATAAATCGAGTAAGGAGTGTGATATACCGGATTCAAGATTGATGATAAGTCTAGTGGAGAACATTCGATGATTGAATGCAATTTGCAAAAGAAAATTCTGAGGCCAAGAACATTTGGTTTGACACGAGTTTTAATGCATACTTGGCAAAAGTAAGAGAGAGATAGAAAAAAAAAAGTTTTTAAAATATTGTTAATGGAGAATGAGACTCATCTCGTTAAAGAGAATGAGTTTCTACAATTAGAAAATTCATCTTTTCAAGGACGAATTAAAAGAAAAAGAGTTAATATTTTTTAGGTACGGCGAGAGAACTCCTCACTACTCCTATTTAACTTATGATTTATGATTATGATGAAATTTGTATAAATTGATGCTTAGTGAAGTGGGCATGATTTGGACTGGACCACAAAGACAAGAAGCTACGACTTTTTTTTTTGTTGGCCGGAGTTAAGGTTTTATTGTTTCATTATTGAGATGTGAAGAATAATTATTTATCGGGCCCATTTTCTGATCATGGGCATGTTTCATAATTTGAGCAGGGACATTTTCAGCACTCATTTCTATATTTATATCATAGCAGTAATAAAAATGTGGCTCATTTTGTTTTTGTCATTGTTTGGTTGTAGATGTTAAATCTAATTATTGCTTGAGTGTCCAATAATTTGATTTTAGTTTGAAATAATTGAAAATGAGAAGTCAAGAGCTTTAAAGAGAAAAAATTGATGTGACGAATAATTTGTCAACATGAAAGGGCAATGGCCCCATTGATTAGCCAAGATCAAATTTTTATCGAACATGGATTGATGCTTGAATACTTGATTGTGGCATGTCAATATACGTACAAACGTATTTAAGTGTAAATCACTTTTAATGCATAATTTATAATGTAGTCATTTATGTTGTAGTAGCTTAGTAAGTCTAAATCTAATGTAATAATATAGTGATAATTATTTATGCATTTTTCTTTTCTTTTTTGAAATATTGCACTCACATTTTATTAAAAAAAAATCCATATTTCATCATCCACTTCCACTCCTTTTCTTTCATTATTTCTCAATTGTATTGAATTAAAGCAAAACTTTAAATTGTGGAATGAATAAATACTAAATCTGAATAATTAGTGTTTAAGATTTAAGTATTCGTATATGCGTGAGCATTCAAAATTTCAAACAACTAACTTCATCCATAAAATGTAGAAAATGAAGGCCTATGTATGAAAACGACGGCTGAGTAATGGGCTGATTGAAAAAGAAGGGAACTAAGATAGAGAAAATGTGCAGTCAACATTCTATGGAACTAAGGGTATCCACAATGGTGGTCTTTTTGTGTATGTCCAAGCCACTATTTCTTGGGTATGTCCAACAAATTTGGTCCTGCCCATGAAAACTTGGCCACCACAATGATGGCCCATCGGGCCACCAATTAAAATTATTTTTAACATTTTTTTATTATATTTTAATTTTAACTATCAAAAATATTATTTGCATATAATAATTAAAACACATAGAAATAATTAAAATAAATAAAAATTATAACAAAATTTTCGCTGTATTATTATAAAATGGAAAATTATACAACGAAAATTTTTGATACAACGCGAACAACAAAGAGAACCCCTATCACGCTGAACCCCGAAGTAGTCTTCCATCAACCGCTGGTCGGCTCCGGCATGGTCACGGTTGATATACCGGCGACGGTATCTCGGCCGAGGGATGGCCGCCACCGCCGCCAAAGCCGCCTCCTCCTCGTCGGCTTCAGCTTGCACCGTTGCAATGAGTTCTTCGAACTCCTCATCGATCGCTCGTTGAAAATTTCCATCGTCGGAATCCATGTTTTGAAACTAAATTGAAATCAATTGGAAAGAGTGGAGTTTGGTTTGGGGTAAAAAAATGGAGAAGAAAGGATGAATATATAAAAAATTTTGAAAAAAAAATTAAAATTAAAATTAAAATCGATGGCCAAGGGTCGCGGCTCTCGGCCCCTGCAGTGGTGGGCCGAGCTGCGTGCCCAAGAGCCTCGGCCTGGCCGAGAGCTCGGCTCTCTCTCATCCACCCCACATGGCCCCGTCCACCTCTCGGCTCAGTAGTGGGGGGCCGTGCCCTGCCCAAGCCCGGGCCAAGGGCCGCGGCCCTCCCACTGTGGACGCTCTAAACACACACACATACACTATATGACGAAGAGAGAGAGGTAGATACACACACTAACATTAGTGTGTGTGTATGTGTGAGAGAGAGAGACAGAGAGAGTGAGTGAGTGTGTGGGGAAGGAATTTTATAGCACACTCTTTCTCTATATTATTGATAATTTGTTAGTATTATTCGAGGTTTTGAGTAAGTCCATAATATATATTCGAGATCTCCCGATTTGAATCTTTAATTTAAAAATACAAATTTGGTATATATACTTTCCAGATTTATTTTATATATAAACCATAAATTCGATGACTGTAAGTCCAGTAATAAATACAACTACTCCATAATTTATTGCCTTGTCATTATTAAAATCCGAGGAGTGAAGCTCACTAAATTTTGTCACCATTCGGTTTAATATTAAAAATAACATTGGCCACTCAAACTCCAACATGCTCCATAATTAAAGTTGTTATTACATGAAATGATGAACGATGGGACTTTTCACAAGTTCAATGATATATCCTTTGATTGTTAATTTCATTTTATTTTTCCAATATAAGAGGGGAGGAGTAATTTATATTCCCTCCCTCCGTCCCGGATAATTCAGATAACTTTGACCGAGCACGGGTTTCAAGAATTTTAATAAAAAAGTGGATTAAAAAAATTAATGGAGTGTGGATCCTACCTCTATATATTAATTTTACAATAAAATATGAGTAAGAATGAGGTAATAGAATATGAGATCCACTACTAAAAATGGTAAAAATGAAGTAAGGCAAATTATGTAGGACGAACAAATAGAAAATTGGGACGAATTATCCGTGGGAGTAATTGAATTCTTGGATAGGAGATTAAATTATTTAAAAAATTCACGTGATTTCCCCAACACAATCATTGTAGAAAAGATTCAGGGCCTACTGCATTCCCCAAAAGGCCCCTTTATAATTTTTTTTTTCATTTTCAAATTTCCAAATTTGACAATAAAAAGTCTATCCATCAAAATTAATCTCATTTTTATTATTCTTTGTAATTCACAAAATCAGTCTTATTTTAATTTATAGAATTTTTTCACTATTTTTTCTTTCTGGTTCCTATTTTACTCAATTTTCTTGTTTTATCTCTGATTATATGCATTTTTTTTCTTTATTTCTCCTATTTTACAAATTGCATACTACTACCACATCCAACATCTATAAGTATATTTTTAATTTGAATATTAATTTGAAGTAATGCTATTTAATTTAAATTTCTACTTTTCATACTACTCTTGTTAGAATAAAAAATATTCTAATTATAAATACTGTATTAACTAATTTTGAACATTTATCTTTAAATATTAGTGGGAATTAATATTACTACAAATAAGTTTAGTTGTAGACACAGAAGATATTGTTAACAATAGAAGAAAGCACATCTGTATCTGTGAAATGCCAGAAAAATACTTTTCCTTATTCAAAAAAAATGGAAAAAGAAAGTAAAGCTCAACAATTCTCTCTCTTTCTCTTTTCACGAAATTCGTGCTCCCTTCAAGTGTTTCACTCCTTTCCTCGCTAAAGAATTCACCTTTCTCGAAACCCATCAACCACAGCCACAATCCCATTGAAATTTCCACTAGCTTGAGCTCCGGGCTTCATCGTGAAATGCTAAAAATACAATCTTTACTTCAGATGCGGCATATATAGCCTAGCCCTCAATGGCTCATGCTCACAGCAACTCTAAAAATAACAGAGCAGCTGCTGCTGTTAGTGCCGGCGGCGAAAGCGAAGTGAAGCCCACAACTTTTCATGATTTTCTTGGCGATAAGGGACAGCCCCAAGATTCTGCTCCGCCGCCGGCCGGGGGTGTCCGGCCGGCACCGGAAGTGTCGCCGTCCGCCACTTCTGATCTGGGCTCTGGTGAGAAGAAAGTTTTACTTAATACCCATTTTTTGTTTTTACCTTTGTGTGGGAACTGGAAAATTTAGTTAGTTGTTTGGAGGCAAGCATGCTTTGAATTCTACGAGTTTTGGTTAGTGTATTGTATGTGTGTGATGCTGTGAGTGTGTGTGCGTTGGATTTTCATTTGGAACATTATATAGACTATAGTAGTGGAGTAGCTTTTATGCTTACATTTCAAGTTTCAGTTTGTAGTTAACTTTGGGTAGGTATGTTTGTAGTAGTCTTTGAATTATGCATCTCTCTCTTTTTTGTGATATTTGCTTTGAGAGTGGAGTTATTTTGTTTTGTTTTGTGTGAGTTCATTGGTGGAGTAGTTCATTGTGCATCTCCTTTTGTTGTATGGAGTTTTACATTTGGACAACAGTTTCTTATGGTTTAAAACTCAACTTTTATGTGTGTCAATAATTTGTGTTTTGTTGTGTTTCTTTCCTTGTGAAATTAGCATATGGAAGCACTTGAAAAATTGAAATTAAATTGAATGGTGTTCCTACTTTGATGTTTCTATAATGCCATGATTGTTGATGACTACTCGAAGAAATTGTTGTTTGATAGTTTTGTTCATCAATCATGTTAGAAAGATATATTTGTGCTATTTTATCTCGAATTTGTTTGGGCCGGTGTATAGAGTGAGTGTGATCTGGATTTTCACTCACAAGATGATAAACGGACTTTATGTTTCTGTTTCAAGTTTAATTTGGAGTTAACTTAGGGTAAATCCACTTGTTGAAGTCTTGAATTATGCAGCTCCCTTTTTTTGTGAATTTGGTTATTTTGAGAGTGGAGTGGTTTCGTGTGTGAGGTCATTGGTGGAGTAGTTCATTGGGCTACTTATTTTGGTATATATTGCATTTGTACAACTGTTTTTATGGTATTATAGGAAAAAAGCTTTGCTCCACTTTAAAAGTGTCCATTAGCATGTGTTTGTGCACTGTGTTTATTGGATTTCTTTCCGTGAACTTAGCATGCGGAAGAACTTGAATAAATCGAATGGTCTTCATTTTTGGTGTTCTATGATGTCATGCTTCTTGATGACTACTTGAAAAGATTGCTGTTTGATGGTTTTTTTCATCAATAATGTTAGAAAGACATGTTAGCAATCACTTGGAAGGAATACCGTTTTATGGATCAAGAGGCGATGTTGTTGGGCCTGAAAATAGTAATAGGTTCATGAACAACAAACGAAGCAACTCTGATTCTTTCATGATGTCGTCAAGGGATAAATTTCCACAAGGGCCTACTGATTCGCAAGACAGCCAGCTCTTAACTAAGGTTTGTTCCTTTCATCTTCTCTTTTTCGCCACAATCAGTTTACACATATAACAAGTTTGCAGTCTAATGATGGCTGAGGCTAATTTTCGTGTGGTTCACAGCATACTCTAATATTGGGAGTTTTGTTCTATATCAGCTGCTACGCTATTCAGGGGGCGAGCGGCCTAAACGCCCACATGATGAGGAGGCTTCCTTTGGTATGCATCAAATGAGGCCACTTTCAGCCTCTTTTATATCTCAGACTTCAACCGGTGGTGGTAGAACTGATAACAATCCTTCCAAATGGGATAGAGCAACAATGCTAAACCCTGGGACAGCAATGCAATATCCTCCACGTACTGGACAGGTCATGCCGTTTAGCTACCATGCTCAGGCGAATAGGTTTAAAGAAACAAACATCGGTCCTTCTCTAATGTCACAAACGGCTGCTGATGAAGGATCACGGACTGGAATCAAAGGATCCGGACTTTTGAGCTCGGTCAATGCAGCTGGTGCTATCTCCGGGAGACAGCCTGCAGGGGTACTCATACGAAGTGGTAAAAGTAAATCCGGCACTTGCATTTCCGAACCGGAATCTTCTACTACGCCCAGGTTAGTAGTTCAGGACTCAGGTTCTATTTATCTATCGAGCCAAGGTCGATAAACTATGATTTGATTGATCTCATGACAGCCGGCGTGGAACAGAATCTGCTGGTCGTCAAATGACAATATTTTATGGAGGTCAAGCGCACGTTTTTGACAATGTTCATCCAAATAAGGTGCCTTTATATGCTTCTTGGGAGCTAATCATGCCTTGAGACTATTGTTAAACTTCTATTGCAGTATTTGAGAAAAGTGGGCTACTTTTGTTTTGTTTGATTCTTTGACGGAGAATGTTGTCAACCTTAGAACTTGATTTTTCTATTCAAGTGAAGATGGATCATAAATTTTATTGCCAATAGAAATTGAAACATATAACTATAACACATGTACATGTTTATACCAGAATTATGAAAATTTGGTAGAGAAATTGGTTTATGAGATAAGATTATTTTGTGGTGTGATAGACTTGCATTGGGGATGTTGACGAAGAGAGCTGAACTGTATGTTGTAATGGTAATATGATCGAGCAAGGGGCATTTCTCAGTATGAAATCAACAGAATCGATAAATGATGTCATGCAATAAAGTCTCTTTCACTCTCTAATCTTGATCAGCCTAATATATTACTCTCTGGCCTGTGTAATGAACTCCTCTTCTCTGAACTTGTAAGTGTCAAGAAGCATTTTCTTGAATAATTTTTAGTGAAAACTAGTCCCTAGATTGATATGGTTGCTCTACCGTCTCTAGTTTAGCGTCACTTTTTAGATAACTCATATTTAGGGTCCATCATGTTTGCCTTTATGGCTCATAAGGGAGTGAAAACCTATGACTTTGTCGCATAACTGAAATGATGAACATCTCATTACATTTTTTCTCATGGCTATTGGTAGCTTAAAACAAGGAAAACATAAAAAGTAGACAAGATAGAAGTCCTCTTGTCCGAGAAAAGATTTAGACACCGATGACTGCTTTAGAGATCACAATGCCTCTCTGTACTTGTTTACGTTTCAACTTTCAAGAAAGAGTCAAAAGAAAGTATGACACTGGAGAAGTGTTTCAAGAGATAGAATTCACTATCTGACATTTTCTGCTCGCTTGCTAGCCTCAAACTACTTTGGTTCCAATTGTTAGAATATTTACACTCCGTATTAGTACTAATGCTGTCTAGCTTGCCGTTGATGAGAATGAATGGCCGATGAAGTTGGTTTTTGGCGCTCGTTCATTCTCCTCTAGATGATCTAGCCTTTTATGAGACCCTTTCTTGTTTCTGTTGCATGCGTAGTCTTTCTCTTCAACAAGAACACCGGGCGCCATGTCAGCACTGTTCAGAACAGTCTCATTTTGTTGCACATTAGAGACTTTGTTATTATCATCCATTTATGTTTTTTGCAGTTCTTGAGTTTTGTTTCTTGTGATCCACATCAGGCGGACGTGATAATGGCGTTGGCCGGATCAAACGGAGGATCTTGGTCGACAACCTACACGCCCAACTCAGCAGTCAGGCCATCAACCGGAGAAAACCGCCTACCTAGCAGCAACAGTGACGTCGGCATTGCTATGCTGAGGGAGCTGCACGGTGGCCCATCAGACAAAGGTGACACCCACCGCGGTTTTGCATCAGCCGACTGAGCGAGTCTTCCAGAACGTCACATATTTTTCGTCTCAATCGGTACGGAAACTTCTAGAGGGATCCATCACCCAAGAATCTGGGGGGGAATCTCATCAAAATTTCTTGCATTTGGTTTGATGATGGAATCTAGGAGGAGGAGAAGCTGAGTTTGAGGTTTATGTTTGATTTGTTGATTGATTGATTTAAGTTTGAAGACAATCAGTCATATTGCATCATTAGCTATGTAACTATTGCAACTTCATTTAGACTTCACATTTTTAGTGAAGGAAAAAAATGTTTTAGCAAATTAATTAGAAAATTTATCACCAGTTTTTACATGGACTGAGTCTAATTTTGTTGTACACCCAAATAAAATAAAATGAAATAAATTAAATGCTAGGTGACTTAATTTTTATCACTCTTCTTAGTATAATATTTTGCATTTTAGTTTGTGTGTATTATGTTTTTTTTAATTATAAGATTAAAAGCATTCTCAAAGACCTTGAGGCCCATACTATCACCATGAGATAAGTCTTTAGTTTTAAGCCCAAAATATAGAAGAAATAAGTTAATGTATTGCCAAATCAGTAAATTAAAGGGTGCATAGCCTTCAATTTCTTATTCAAATAAAACAATGCAGGAATTCATTTTCTTATTTAAGTTGGCAAATAAATATAACAAATGGCAATATAATTTGCATACTTACAAAATAGTAGACAAATAATTTAGATAATTTGATTAATGACCTTTTTGTCTTTGCCGACACACTTCGATTTTTAATTGTGGGATTGACTAAGCAAGTGCTATGCTCATTCATACATATATTTTTTGTCATCGAATGAGAAATGGCCCAATATATAGTGAAATCATTATTTTGTACACTTAGATTACATTTTAAATCACGAAATAGTAATTTAAATTTCTAGATGAAATAAGGAAATAAACTAAAATAACTACGTAATTGATTGAATCAAATTAAATTAATTCAGCAAGTCCAATTGTTTTTCAGCAAAATAAAAATAAAAATATATACGTAACATGATGCCGATTTCACCAATTTTAACTTATTTACCATAATAAACTTTCCTCCTCTTCTTTTAATATAAATAACACAGGTCATGAATTTAAAGTTGAATCAATCCACCAACATTATAATCACGATGATTATATGAAATGATTCACCACATGCTTTTAATTTTTTTTCTTAAAAATGAGAAATTGAATTCAATAATCAGCCAATCAGTCACTAGTCAATGAGCACAATGAATCTAAACGCAATATATAGGAATTAGGATTGGATATTGCAACTTTTCTTAAATAGAACAACTGAAAATAAGTAATTATCTTGAAAAGAAAAGCAATTATATTAAAAATTAATATTTAATTCATATATTTAAAAATTGCAATATTCTAAAACTCGATTCGTCGATTGTTAGATAATGGGGTTGGAATATAATATTGTTAGACAGGCCATGCCACTACACTTTCTACATGGCACTGTTTTTATATTTGTCGTATTTGAATCCAAATTTAGCCTATGTGCATCACACCAACCAATTAAAATTTAGACTATGTGGATGCACACCAACCAAATAAAATTTAGCCTATGTGCATCACACCAACCTTTATCCATTTTTTTGTAGGGTAACAATATATGTGTGAATAAATACACTTTCATACTAGATCACATCCCAAAATATTTTATAATTATTCACATTATGTAAATACATACATATTGGATTTTAAACCAAACATATGGATATGGTTAATTAATTAGATATGTGTCTTGGATTCTTGAGCTTACAAACGTTTTCCTTCTATTCTGGGTGAATAGTATTTTAATACTTTAATTATTGTTATTAGTTTTACATTTGCTCCAACTTTTTTTATAATTTATTATGAAATTCAACATTAGTTATATGATGACAAATCATGTAGATTGAATCGTTATTAATATATAATGACACTAAGCATTAGTTACAGGGTGACGAATCGTGCGAGTTGAGTCCTTATAGGATCAACTTGATAACAAGCAAGACCGACTTGTTAAGGAAATTTTCAACCGACACGAATCCGACCTACTATTTTCAAACCCGAACATGACATGAACTCGTTAACGACAAAATATAATTTGTTTGACACGACACAATAACAGCCCGAATGTGATTTACGCATTAAAACCTGATGTTACACGATAAAAACCTGATTTACATTATTAAAACATGATTTTTACACGATAAAACCTGATTTACATGATTTAGACCTAATTTATATGAACTTAGAGAATAAAATTAAAGTATTTACTGATAAACTCGTAGTTTAGCAAGTGTTTAGGATGTTTGAAAGTGTTTAATTGAGTGTTATGTGTCACATTACTTGAGTTTTCTTCTATGATCCCCTACTTTAGTGTTTTGATAAGTTTGTCGAGTTTTTGTAGTCAAAACAGGTGGAAACGGACGAAATAGTAGCCAAAGATCGAGCCGGGCGATTGACTGCAGCAAATCAGGCGTTTATGTACAGAAGGCCGGGCGTTTGGCTCCTCAGGCCGGGCGTATTCACTGTGATCGTGCGTTTTTATATGGGAAAACGCCCGGGTCGGGCGTTTTGAGCGAGCTGCGGTTTTAAGAAGAACGTCCGATCGGGCGTTTTGTTACTCAAAAATCGCCCGGCCGGGTGATTTACTCGTAAGCTGATTTAATTCTAATTTTCGCCCCGGGTATAAAAGGGACCTAGGGTTTCGACTCCAGCATACTTTCCACACGCCCCAGAAGCAGTTTCCACGTTTGAGAGCAGATTGAAGCGACAAAGAGTTCGATTCATCAACAAGTTTGAAGACGAAGACGATTTGCCTATTCAATTCACCTTTGGGAGTATCTCTATTAGTTTTCCTATGTTCAATTCACTTTCTATGGATTTCTCTTGTGAATTTGCTTTGAATATGAGTAGCTAAATCATTTGTAGAGTTTTGGTGAAGACTACAATGAATACTTTTGATTAATTCGAGGACTTTTGATTACCTTTGCTCTTGTGATTTCTTTGTATCGTTCTTGTGCTTTTTCAATCCAATTGCTTAGCTACCAATTGAGTTTGTTGACCTAGTTATGAGTAATCGAGAGATACCTAATTAGGATTGATAAAAGAATGAACAACACCTAGGTAATTTGCATTCGAGAGAAGGAATTCTAGAGTGAGGGCTTGAGCCTTTTGTTTTAAGGAGTTAATTGTGAAATATTAGAAGGAAACTTCAATATTAATGGTTAATCAACTGGTTAAGTGCACTCGAGAGAGGGCTTAGTCTAGACTAGCGGCCTTCCTAGTAATCCTAGAGACTTCAAATGGGTAATCGAAGTTGTTGAGTTGTTCACATCGTGTTCGTTGTAGTTGGATCCAAGGCTCTACCTTGTTCTCTTATTTGAAACTCGTCTTTTGTTGCGTGCTTTTATCTTGTTTATGTTTAATTGTTTTTCAAAATCAAAACCAACTTTTCCGGATTTTCTAGATAGTAGTCAAAATCGGTTCGTGGTACTTGAGTTGCACAATTTGTCTCTGTGGATACGATACCCTACTTGCTTATTGCTACACTAGCCCCGTACACTTGCGGGTAATTCTCGTGTTTAAAATAATTCGAGTCAAGTTTTTGGCGCCGTTGCCGGGGACAATTTTGTGTTTTTAGCTTAATATCGTGGTAAAGATAGAGATTACTACTCTAGATTTTATTGCTTTAATTTTTGTTTTTATTTTTGAGCTCTCAGATCTGTGTTGTATTTTTCAGGTTGTATGCAAACACGCTCTAAGGGTTTACCTTTAGAGCCTATCGATCTTGAAATCGAAGCATCCAACAGAAGGAGAAACGCTTTGAAGAGGCTAACCAGCGGATCCGAGTTTCTTCTCCGGTCCAGAGACGGTCACCTTCACCAGTTCAAGAACCACCGTCACCTACTCCGTCACCAGTTCACTCTCCTATTCAGTTTGAGCCACATCCTCCTTTTCTGATGGACGGGGGAAACAATGGGAATAACAACCTACCACCTCCTCTAACGAATGCTCAACTTCAAGAGCAACTCGCATCATTGCAGAGGCGGTTAGATCAAGGGCAGAATGGGATACCAGTGCAGAATATGTTTGCCTATAATGGGGTGTCAAATCCAGCAATTGTTAGCAACAACGTGGATGCTAACAACTTCGAGCTCAGGAGGGGGCTGCTTCAGATGGTAGAGAATAATGTTTTTAGAGGCCGATCCACGGAGGATCCTAACAAACATATCACCAAGTTCATACAGATCTGCAATACGACGAAAATCAATGGAGTTTCAGATGAACAGATCAGATTGAGGGCATTTCCTTTTTCTCTAGAAGATGACGCCCGGGATTGGCTGGAAAATCTGGAGCCCAACTCCATCCGTACGTGGAATGCATTGGTGGCCAAATTCTTAGCAAAATACTACCCTCCGAGTGAAGCTTTGAATAGGCAATCAACGATTTTAGCATTTGAGATGACTCCTCAAGAGAGTATCCGAGGAGCGTGGGAAAGGTTCAAGGGCCTTTTGAAACGGTGTCCTAATCATGGTTTGAGTCCAACCCATCAAGTCCTCGCATTCTACAAGGGGTGTTTGCCTGATGCAAAGAGCGAGCTTAACTGGAGCGCTGGGGGATCACTAATAAAGATCGGTGAGGCGGCAGCAATGGAGGTGATCGAGAGAGTTGCCTCGAATGATGGAGGCTGGACTAATGAAAGGAGCAAGGTGCACAGAATAGCTTTGCCTCAGAGGTCAGTCCCGACAGCAGTTTGCGAATCAATTGGAGCTCATCCACAAGAAGCTAGATCTTATGGGAATGGGATCATCGGTGCAAGAGAATCTAGAAGGTGTAGAAGATGTTAACTACATACACCAAGGGGCAACAGATACTATAACAACTCCCGCCCCAATCAAGGGGGTGGAGGTTTCAACCACTTGGGAATAAGCCACATCCCAACCTCTCCTATGTGAACCCCAACAACGCATTGCAGTCACCTTCCGGGGTTTACAGTGTCTCAAGGAATGATCAATGAGCCTTTTGTTTTAAGGAGTTAATTGTGAAATATTACAAGGAAACTTCAATATTAATGGTTAATCAACTGGTTAAGTGCACTCGAGAGAGGGTTTAGTCTAGACTAGCGGCTTTCCTAGTAATCCTAGAGACTCAAATGGGTAATCGAAGTTGTTGAGTTGTTCACATCGTGTTCGTTGTAGTTGGATCCAAGGCTCTACCTTGTTCTCTTATTTGAAACTCGTCTTTTGTTGCGTGCTTTTATTTTGTTTATGTTTAATTGTTTTTCAAAATCAAAACTAACCTTTCTGGATTTTCTAGATAGTAGTCAAAATCGGTTCGTGGTACTTGAGTTGCACAATTTGTCTCCGTGGATACGATACCCGTACTTACTTATTGCTACAGTAGCCCCGTACACTGGCGAGTAATTCTCGTGTTTAAAATAATTCGAGTCAACAAACCCAACTCAATAAAAAGTTATTGGATTTCTAACGGGTCAATCTCATAGGAACACCAATCCAATGACTTTATCAAAAACCTAGTGCATATTCGTTTCGAAAATTGTCCTACTTTAATACTCCGTATATGTATTTAATTATCTATTGCATATATCATGGTTGTCGAGCATGAAAGACCAACACTTTCATAAAAATTAAAGAAAAACTTTAATGTGTGCATCTGTATTCATAATATTGATAATACTTAATTATGGAATTAGAAATTAATTATATTCCTCAATGCTCACCTATCGGTTAATATAACTTTCATTCAATGATTCCATAGACCTAATTAGTAAGATGCTTAAAATGTCTACTGACTTAAATTATACTAATGCGTCTTAGAGTGTGATTATAGTTTGCTTTTTTTTATATATTAGTATAATTTATTATACTATATGTGAAACAAATTAATTATCCATTTGATCACGAGTATATATAGATAAAGAAGGGTCGGTCATAAAAATAGCATTAAATTAATGTAATATTGCGCACACTTAATGTTTACAATAAATTCAAATTTACATTTACAAATTAAAATACCACAACTCCAATTTTTGCTACACCAAAATGTCCTAAACGTTAATGCATTGGAATGTGGTCATCACAGATTCGCAATCACACAAAATTCCAAAACCACTACACGACAACACCCAGTCCACAGCCGTCCAAACGCCACGTGTCCAACAAATCACAAATCCAAAAAACCAAATCTAAATCATCATTCCTTCTCCACTTTTCTCCCCCCTAAACAAATTCCCAAATTTATCACACTCACACAACAATGGTGACATAAACCTATAAAATGGCATCTCATTTCCAACCCTAACAACCCACACCTTAAAAATGACCACATCTCTCTCAAACGCCTACAAAGACACCAACATCCATCTCAATGACATAATCCCACTCGATTTCGGGTCAATCCTGCAACTTCCTGAGTCCCACGTCTGGACAGACGATGACGACTCAGGTAATGACCATCGCACGTGGCTGACGCGCCAGCCACGTGCGGAACCAGCATCCCCTCCGGTCATCGACCTGCGGGCCCCAGACGCAGTGGGGCTCGTGGGAGATGCGTGCCGGAGGTGGGGGGTGTTCCAGGTGACGAACCACGAGGTCCCGCGGGACCTCGTGGAGGACGTCGAGGCGCATGCCCAGAGGCTCTTCGAGCTTCCGACCTACCAGAAGCTGAAGGCGCTCCGGGCCCAGAACGGGGTGACCGGGTACGGTGTCGCCCGGATTTCTCCTTTCTTCCCAAAATCAATGTGGCATGAAGGCTTTACTATTATGGGGTCAGCCATGGAGCATGCCAAGCTGCTTTGGCCCCATCAATATGAAGAGTTTTGGTATGTTCATGCACTATTACTGTATTTTATATATAATGTTTATTTTAAGTTTACACTGTTTGGTGTTTCCATAATTAACATTTTTTGCTTTATTAATTTGCAGTTTTACAGACAAGATTGGGTTAGGTTTTCCTCACAAAATATATGTATTGTGTAAAATATTTGGATTGTGTACTATTTTGTTTATGAATTGAGTAATGCCGCAAAACCCATTAATACACTAATAAAATTACAAAGAAATGAAATTATTTGGTTGTTTTTTTCAAAGTTAAATTTTGTTTTGTTAATGGAGTGTTTGACGTAGAGTTTGCATCTAAATAAACGTAAATATGTGTGTTTTTTTTCAAATGCAACACAAATTGGTTGGGGGTGTGATTGATGGATTGGATCTAAATGGGATCTTAATCATTGGATTATCATATTTTTTAATCCTCGAAAATCGGACTTCACCAAATTATATGATTTCCCTTCTTCCTGGAGTCATGTTCTTGTGTATAAGAATATGCATTTGAGCATCTTTTAATTTAAAGATTTGATAATATGTCAGAGAATTTTATTTTTTAAGAATCGGAATATTTAATATATTCTCTCCTTTTGTTATTAGAATCTTATTTAGATTATTATTCTAACTGCTTTTCATTTTGTCTGTGTTCTTCAAGAATCGCACTACAAATAATTTAATTTTATGTACGACAAATATCACGTCCTTACCACCATTGAAGGCTAGCCATATCATCATACATACCACTTTTCAAGTCCACTTTTAAAAAAAATGTTTTTTTATGAAAAAGTGAATATATCTATAAAAGTCTAGCAACCCATAAAAGGCATGCCAAAATTGAAACAATAGCTCATCCTAATTTTAATTGCTAATATGAATTGTTATCAAATAAATTCGAGACTGAAATTGGTACTTATTTGTACAGTGATGCAATGGACAAGTACCAGAAGAAGATGAAATCACTAGCCTACAACATCTTGCTCATCATGCTCAAGGCATTGGGAGTGGACGAAGAAGATCATGAAAAACTTTCATCGTCATTTCTCTATCAATCAGATGGTGCATTGCAACTCAATTCGTACCCTAGTTGCCCAAACCCTAGCCAGGCGATCGGCCTAGCACCACACACCGATTCATTACTACTAACTATCTTGCATCAGAACGACACCAATGGCCTCCAAATCATGCAAGAGGGGGTCGGATGGGTTCCAATCCGACCAACCCCAGGAGCCCTAGTCGTCAACATTGGTGACCTCATGCACATTTTGTCCAACGCGACTTTCAACAATATGTACCATCGTGTTGTCCCAAATGAGACGAGCCATAGATTTACCATGGCATACTTCTATGGCCCTCCGGCTGATTCTGTGCTGGCCCCGCTGCCTAAGCTACCCGGGCCATCCTGGTTCCGAGCCGTCACGGTTAAGGAGTACATTGGCCTCAAGAACAAGCATCTTGAAAAAGCTCTTTCTTTTATTCAAACTTGATTATTAATTTGGATTCATGCTAGTGGTTTGAAAATTAATTTGTCATTCGATTTGATTGACTAGGTTTTTTTTAGAAAAATTGATATTGTGGTCACATTTTATTTATTATAAGGTTGCTAATTATATGTTGAACTAATTTAGCAGTTTAAACAACACCTCATTTTGTATTTTGTAACAAGTATTGCATGAAACTCGTGCATTTCTCTTTTTACCAAGAAAAGAGCTAGCAAGCTAGAAATTGGCATCAATTTGATATGATTTGTAGAACTATGTAAAGTAAATTGTCAAAAAATGGTCAATGCTTGTTGTATTTATTTTTAGCTTGATTGTGATATTGATTTTAAAAATCCAAAAATCTATATATGCATTTTTTGTCACTTAGGAAACTTTCATGAATCATGTGCTGGTCCCAAAACTTCTCCCCATTCTAGTAGGGTTCTGTCAATTACTTCATAATTAAGTCCATTTAATTTGTTTATCACCTTTGGAGAGATTAGAAAATTCAGTGACCAATTTTAATTTAACATACATACACAAAGATTACCTATCTGGCTCTCTTCTTTATTTAGGTTTATGTATTTGCTTATAAATGCGCCACATGTTAATAATCAATATATTTATGGCTTGCCAACCTTTTAACATTTGGAGAGTGTATTAAAATTTGAGACTATATATTAATTATTTAATGAACATTATTGTTGAGAATGATATACTTTTTAAATATTACTTGCGATATCTAAGAGTGACGTCTTATTGTGTTTGATTCACTTAATCAGCTGCCTAAATGGAAATTAAATAGACTAACAATCTACAACAAACACACAAAAAAACAAACCTAGTGGCTACCCACAAGCGTAGATGATAATGCTTAAGTAGTGACAAATTTTTTGAGGAATTAATTAGCTGCGATTACGTACTCAAATCGATTTAATTAATCTTCAGTACTAATAGTTCCAAAATTGATCACTTTAGTCTTTTTAGCTTTGTCTTCACACTACCAAACTATTGAGAAAAACATGGGGTGGATTGGCTTCTTCTAAACCACTAGTCAACATCAACTCAACTGAAACAAAAACATTTCAAGATTATAGTAATTTTTTCAAAGAGAAACCATCTTTTTCTTTCCTCATTAATGTAAGAATAGGGATATTTGGCTGCATTAGGCTTTTTTAAGTCATCATCAATCATTAAAAAGACAATAAATATAGTCCATCCTCTCTACACAAACAAACAATGGTGTGATAATATTGAAATGTAAAGATCATTTAGTTAAACTATAAAATCAAAATGTTATCATATTCAAAAATGTGCTTAAGTATACAGAGGGAAAATGATTTATGATATCCTGTGTTCATGCATTTGAGATCGAAGCCTTTCGTTCCTTGCGCATTCTTCCTGAAAATGTATATTGGTGTAGCATAAATAAACACTGATCAAAACTAAGTGGAGAATTCGACATCAAAGCTAGTCGAAAAAAAGGAAACTGGTCAACATAAGACAAAAGAGTTGCTTTAGAGTCATCAAAGCAATAGAGAGTGCAATGGGGAGCATTAAAAACATGCTATGTTATCCAAACAGAAGAATCATTGACTAATTGCTTATAAGGGGGAGCATTAAAAACATGCTATGTTATCCAAACAGAAGAATCATTGACTAATTGCTTATGAGATATGGATAACGTTTTTTGATCATTTGCGTGTATATCTTTGACTGAGTAGGTATAGTGAGCACACTATGCCAAAAAAATTTCGAACCGATCTTGAACTATACGACAATGTTGGGAACTCTGATAATCTAAAATGAAAAGGGTACGAACTAGATATAATCAAGGGTCTCTTAGTTTAGGAGGTGAAAATTTGGAGGAATATAATACCTGGAAAAGCTTCACGAGAGAAGAGCTCCGTCTTTGCTCTGAAATTGCAGCGGTGTACTTTTCTTTAATAGAATTGCAAGACTTTTGTTCTAATTCATGTGTCAATTGCACCTTCTCAAGTTTCTGTAACATTAGGGCATGCGGATATCACTAGAAAGCAGTGAGTAATTAGGCGAACTAACTGTTGTGAACACCAGAAACCAAGGAACATTGGAAGGTGAAAAGGGAAAAGGGAAACGACACCATCTCAACAAATTCATACCCAATTTTCACATTAGCAAGTTATGTTGTGTTCAAAGGTTAACTGTTGATTAGAGTTGAGGTTTAGAACTTTAATTTTGTAAAAGTTGTGATCATGAACGGAAACAGACAGCAGATTTTAGATGATAACAAGCAACATGAAACATTTGTCACTCTATAGATCAAGTTTATGGCTATTGAAACTGATAAAGAGATTTTAGTTTCACAAGTTCTGACAGAAGGGTGAGTCTGGTGACACTACTATTTGCATCTACAGTTACCATTTTATGAGTTCCCACTACTCACTCTTTGTTATAAGATGAATTTCCTTAAGTGAACAAAAATACACATTCGAGTTTGGGATATTATTATTCTCAAGAGTACATATCCTAATTTTCAACAACTAAAGCCCATAAGCAGAACACTCTCTTAATCTGTCATTTCATTCCAAGTAAATCAAACACGTCTCAAAATAAAATGTCTAATCAAGTTATCGACTCAACTGGTCAAACTTTCCAGCTCTCACTTTTCCAAATTCATCTATATACTCTGCATGAACCTTCTCAAAGCATTTTTCTAAAATATACTTTCCCAAGATAGTAGTGGATGGAATGAAATCTTCAAGATGCTAGTTAAAGTTATATGGTTAGATTAATTTCAGTTTTTGTAGAAATGCACGTACAAAATGGATACCTGTTGAGTCCCGTTTAAAATTCCTTCCAGGGAGTTCGTGAGTTTTATCCTTCCATCAGCACTAGTAATAGCATTTTGGAACTACAAGGGCAAACATATAATAAATGTGAGTGGCACCATCACAATTCAACTACAAACTTTACGTAAAGAAAAGCTAATGGGGACATAATTTCAGTAAAGAGATTAAAGGTATGTTGTTCACATGCTATTTCCTTTCATCTAAAAGCCTACCGCACATTTCAAACATTCCAAAATTTTCCTATTCAATCAGCATTTTGATGGGTTAAAGCTTGATTTTAAAAACTGTTTACTATCTCTGACATCCAACCTGTAGGTCCTCCCTCCATAGCAATACTCCTTATAGATAAATGAGATAGTGGAACACCTACGTCTGTAGTTTAGTAACACTAGCCATTGCCAGTGCATTAACAGATAGTGGGTCACAGACTCACATCCTTTAATAACATTGGATTCTAGGTAACTTCAACTTCAATTGTGAGCACAATTTGTGAAACTTCTTGATGACTTCTGTAGTTCTGTAAACACCACATGTATGGACATGTTGAGTATTTATAAAGGGAACTAATAGCATGTTAAACTGAACTTGGTCTCAGTAAGTAGTAGCAAATGAGGGGGAAACTGACTGAATGAGGTCATTTTTAAAACATATGGCGACTTTCAGAGAGGCAATTTACTAGAAGTAATAGCAGATTCAACATGACAAATGTACCAATCACAATGAAAATGAATCAAGCAAATTATTAAGACCAAGCACAAAATGGGATGCTGAGGGAAAACAAAAGATGAACTAATTCTACAAGCTTTACCTGCAAATTAATTGAATTCAACAAGGATGTTTCTTTGAGCATCAAATCTTTAATCTCCAATAAAGCATTATATGTATCATAGTGCTTCCGTGTTTGTCGGAGCGTTTTCTACGGAAAAAAACAAAACAAATCTATGTGCAGTTCAGCCTTATATATAAGCAATAACACAGAGAATATAAATGCTCATGATAGTTTCAAAATGCCAACTCTTTACCTGAATTTGAGTGTTGAGTTCAGAAAGTCGAAGTTCGTACCTGAATCATTAATCAGAAGTTCAAACAAAACGATGGAAACTAAGCAAGTAAGAATTTTGTGGGGTTAATTTCAGAAGTGGTAGAAAGAGATGCTTAGGAGGGTACTGTATTAGTTCAGCCTGTGATGGTACTTCATCAAGCTGCCTCTTTAGTGACACAATCGCTCTTAGTTTTGTGGCGAGTTCCTATAATTGACACCGAGAGAGAGCATCAATTAGAGCGTTTAAGCTGAATGCTTACCAGCACTCAGTTAAGTAGAACAGAAAAACATAAATAAAATACGAGTTAAATGAAGGCAGAATTAGCAGAAGACGAGATCACAAAATTAGAAGCAAAGCAGAGTAAATGAGGAAAAAATTCACAGGCTCAAATCTAAAAGATCACCCAGTTTAGAGTGGGAGAAATAACTAGTAAAATCTCCCACTGCTCAAAAGAAATAAAGCATTCAAAATGTCAGATTGACAAAAATTGTCTCCAACTGAAAGAAAAAAAATAGGAATACAACAATTTTCATTGAGATTACCCAAAGACAAGAAATATGCTAAAGCATTGCTCATGAAATATCCATCTATTACTTGTGGTAGGCGGAAAGGCTTTACGTCTAACCTTCTTTACCGACTCAAGTCTCTCACTGGAGTCTTGAAAAGAATGGTGAAATGCATCAGAATGTTCATAATTTGCACCACTATTCAACATCTTATCAAGTTCATCAACCTCCTTCTGCAATCTTGAGCAGTCTGAACTGCATTGGGACTGGAAATCTAATTCTTGTTTCTCAAGCTCCTAAGAAACAAAAGTAAAAGTCAGCCATAGATAACAATCTGCCCCAGCAATGAAACTGCTGCAAAGGAAGTGATGAGACTTCTGCAGAAATGTGATAGTTCCGTATCATTTAACTCAACATATTGCATAAAAAAGGATTATAACAAGCTTCCGCTCGGGGATATGAACTTTGTGATCATTAACCAATAATTAGAGATGAAGATAAGCACATGATGAAGAGGTGAAATGACCTTCATAGACCCCAAAAGTGAAATCAGTCTCCATCCAATTGAATTAGGGCACTCTTTATCGATTTTTTCGCGTAGAATTCGCACTTCCTCCATAACATCCTCCTCCTGTTCATCCCAATAATAAGCAAAACACAATCACGATTTAATAATTTAACCACATTCTGCAATACTTGCCATCTAATTCTAGCGCTACAGCAGCAAATACATACAAAGGCCCAAATTCTTCAAATGGAGTTTATGAACTACATTTTCCTGTATGCTAAGCATAGATCAACGATCACAACTAAACAAGATAGAAATACAGCCTATTATTCACCGAATCAATCAATTCTCTACCGCTATAGCTGGAATTCTTCGAGTAACTTTCTTCTCCGACTAAATTAATCAAGTTCCCCACAACCGGATAATTCAAGTAGGCAAGTAAAAAATTCTAGAAACTGTACATGTTTGGATAAGCGTAAAATTCAATTGATCAATGAAAGAGATCTTCTTCGATGAATTGAGTAAACAAATTCATCAGAGTTACCTCGTCTTTTTCCATTGTTTGGATTTTGCAGCTGATGGAGGAAACCAGTTCCAACTTCCAAGCATATAAAAATTTAAATTATCATGAATTTATAAAAATTGTTTTAGTTTTTAGAAATTGATTAAAAAAT
This sequence comes from Salvia hispanica, assembly GCF_029641045.1. NCBI lineage: Eukaryota > Viridiplantae > Streptophyta > Magnoliopsida > Lamiales > Lamiaceae > Salvia > Salvia hispanica. The sequence continues at coordinate 3,463,097 of NC_142694.1, forward strand.
GTCGTAAAAATGAATCGGGATTTAAAAAATTGACATTTTATTTTGGAGAAACAATTAAGGCGCTGTTTGGCAGATCTGCATTACTCTAATACAGTTGGCTGAATGCTGATTACAATTCGCTAAAATCGGAGTGTGATTAGTATATTAGTCAAACACGTCCTATATATTTTCAAACTGTCAATTAATGAATCTTCAAAATATTGAATACTATCATACTATTATTAAATCGAGTGATATCATAAAAATAAATTAAGTTCACCTTTTTTTGGAATGTGAAGACATAATATGGAATGTATATGCAATAGCTCCGTTTTGTACTAATGCATAATACTTATTATATTACTACTGCCATGTACTACTCCTATCAGCGCATGTTTAATATAGCAGATAACTCATTTAGGAATGAAATTGTATGAACGAAATGACATTTTGTTTGGTGCAATGTATTAGAGCTTATATGATATAATTAAGATTTGTGCTAGGCATAATATTATAAGGTGATATGCATAATTTCATAAATTATACTCCCTTCGTTCCACAAAGATAGTCCCACTTTGATCCGGCACGGATTTTAAGAAATGTAATGAAAAGTGAGTTGAAAAAGTTGGTGGAATGTGGGTCTTACTTTTAAAGTACTGTATTAGTTTTATAATAAAATGTGAGGAAGAATGAGTTGGTGGGATATGGGGTCCACTACCAAAAATAGTAAAAGTGAAATGAGACAAACTTTGTGGGACGAACGGAAATGAAAAAATGGGACAACCTTTGTGGGACGAAGGGAGTAATAATTAATATTTTTATTTTGTAAAGGATTGTTTTTTCCCCAACAAAATATTAGTAATAAGAATATGATACACTTTAATTATTATACTCCAAAAAAATCCTAATACTCCAAACACTTTAATCATTATACGTTAGTTTATGTTGTTTATTTATAATGTCATATGTCACCTTTCTCAATCAAGAGTCAAAGACACAACTGAGTGGCGGAGCCATAAATTTCATCATGAGGGTCCAAATTTAAACTTAAAAAAAATTACATAAATTAAATTATAAGGTTCAAAATATAAAAGTTAAATGCAATCACATCATAACATTTGTCTTCTATTCTTCATCTTTTGAAATCGCTGCATATTAAGTTCATTGGTAACTTTAACAAACACATCATTTTCCATATAAGGAACTAAGAAATCATTCAACTGATGAAGAATCAACGAAATTAAGTTTCTTGAAATAACGATCCATATGCCTATTAAAATAGTCAACACTGATTAAGTTTGCAAAATATAAATCATACACAAAAAAGGATAAAGTTCATCTTATGCTTCACAACTAAAAGAATAAAGAGTAAACAAAATATACAATATGCTCAAATCTAAAATGTTGCTGCCACTAATCAAATAGTGTAAAACTACTAATACATACACATCAAATTAAGAATAGGGGTTAAAGAATTTCAACACAGAACCGCCGTAGCCATTGACTTACATAAGCTATCTTCTTTCTCCCTATTTGAATTTTATGTGTAACAATTTAGAGCTTGAATATGATTATTTAGGTCTCGATTTACATAACTATTGCAGCCAAACAAAAAAACAACATATATAGAAAAATCAATTGAATTATATTTGAGTTTTAAAAAAACCTAGTTTTAGATAACCAGATTTCAGATTATGCTGCAGAAGAAGTAGAATTGCGGCAGAAGGAGAAAACTAATTAAGAGGAAACGATTTATGGAGTATAATTTTGCTGAAATCTATCTTTAATATTATATATATATTATAAATTATAATTAATATGAAATTGTAAAAATACTCCTAGATTTTTTTAAAATTAGTGGGGGGACCATGGGCCCCCTGGCCCCACCCTCCCTCCGCCCATCTCTATATGAATTTAGTATATCAATTTGTATTTCTTTTCTCTAAACAATATTCATATATACTTGTTAAATTATCAAAAGAGAAAAGGCACTTAACATTTAAAATTGAATATGCATAGTAGCATGAAAACTCTTTGAAAAAGGAAGAGGTATATTTGGCCAGCCATCATTCTCGTCAAAATTAATGATAATATTATATCACAACATGGAATAAAGTCACATTATTGACTATTTAATTATTATCCACAACTTGGAGGAAACGCAATGACACCTCTATTTAACTCAATTCCTCCACATAATTGTACTATCTCAATCATTTTATTCAGCTTAGTTTAGTTCCCTTATTGTATGTCTAAGTTTTTTGGGTAATTTTCTTTCTTCTCTTTGCTTCTTTCTTCTTTGATTTTTGTTATATTTTGGTTAAATCAAAGTATTGAAATTTAGGGGACAATGAAGATAATATCATTTGGTTCGCTCGTCGTTCATAATTTGGCTTTGATGCCTTTGATGACATATTTCATCTGAGTCCCCATTTTTTTCCTATCTTTTTAAGGAGAAATTCATCACATTTGTTTACAATTATGTTTTTATTTATGTACAACGATACACACACTCGAGATGACTCAAACTCTGGCTTGCTAGAGATGAAACCGTTTATCAAATGAGTCGAGTTTCAATATACATTTGGTTATAGTTTTTTGAGCTCTTCGTCCAGTTTTTAGTTCTTTAATGAGGAAAAATAGGTAGCGCCTATTTATAGGTGAATGTTTTGAGTGAAACTTACTTTTGTTATGATTTATGAGTTTTGTTTCAAAACAATTGAATTTTATCTTACGTTCAAGGAGTATATATTAGTATTAAAGTTTTGGACTTGACTTTTAAATTTGATCAATAACTAGTTCTTTTGAATTATAATCCCTCCATCAACCATTAAAATTTAATTCCGGTAGTAGATGATGAATTTCAATTGCAAAATCGATAAGAGAAAAAAAAAATAGTTAAGATATTTACAATTGAAAGCGAGTAAATATGAGAGGAAAAATATTGAAGAAAGAAAAAATAATAGTAATATCATATTATTAAACCCTAAAGACTCATTAGATACCATAACATAATTCACATTTTGACTAACTAAAAATAATTGGAGTATCATGCAAGTTCAAATTTGCATATCGTCATAACATCTATCTCCATTCTATAATTAGAAAAAAGTTTGAACTTTGAATCATATTATATTTACAAAAATTTCAAAATACATACATTTCACGATTATTATCCCTTAGTTTTAGATTTCACTTATTTTAGTAATCAAACATTTAAATGTATTTTAAAGAATTGAACTCTAGTATTGTTCTAAATGTTTTCTCAATTGTTACTCCACTACATTTAAAGAATTGAACTCTAGTATTGTTCTAAATGTTTTCACAATTGTTACTCCACTCGTCCCATAAAATAAACTTCGGGCACATCATCAAATAGATTAAATTTGACAGATGGCAAAAAAAAAAAAGTTAGATAATTTTTTTAAGAGAGACGTGTGAAATACAATCATACAAGTAGAAGTAGCCGTTGTTTTTTATATCGAAAAAATGAAGCTATTTTACATTAAAATGAAAGTGCATTGAAAAAAATTACTAAAAAATAGCAAGAAATGTTGTGAGAGACGAACCAACATAAACAGTAGAAATTTAGTGAGTAGCAAAAGCAACATAACAAATTAACAGTTAGTTCTAAACCTACCAAGTTTGTTTCCCATAACAACCTATCAAGAAAAGAAAAGAAAATTCAAAATAAAATCACAAAATCAGACAAAATACATCCATCCACAAAAGCTAAGCATTTCTGGTTCTCACTTCCACAGCTTCACAATCTTGTCGTGGCTGGCCGATGCAACCACGCCTGCCACCGAGGAGACGGCCAACGACGCGATCAACCCATCGTGGGCGGAGAGGGTCATCGTCTTGTTCTCAGTCATGTTCCATAGCTCTAGAGACTGTTATGTCACACAAACCGCAACATGGCCCCAGTCAATCTCAACGTTATGAGCAACAGCAATTTTAATGAGTCGAGTTAGTTACCTGATAACAGCCAATGACGAGCAACGAGGAGTAGGTGGGATGGAAAACGCAAGAGTGGAACTTGTTGCCGTTGCAGCTAAGCTCGTGCGCACACTCCCCTTCTTTCCCGGATCTCATCGACCAGACCCTCACGGAATCCTCACTTACGGATGCCAGGAGTTCTCCTGATGGGTCCCAGCAGACTGAATGGATAGGTTTCGTGTGGCCCTGTACTCAAGATTAGAACAAAGGTGAAAATGACGAACATGCAAGGAATTGTTCGACTCAAGGTATGTACCTTCAATGAATGCCGGCAGGCCTGTGTCTCTGCATCCAGTATTGACACGACATTTTCAGCGGCGGCTGCAAGATACCGTCCAAGTCGGGGCTGGAATCTTACTTGGGAAGTTCCACCCTAATCCAACCAGACGAGGGAGGTCAAGAAATTTTGTTGCATTGAATAAAGACACAACATTCGACTGTGAAGCAAAGACAAAGGCAAAGCGGAGAAAGAGGTTGTCGTTTCGCTGTAGGGTACCTTGAAAACTCGTGCACAGCTACCATTATTGATACTCCAGTATCTTATTTCGCCATCACCATCGCAGGAGCATATGAGATCTTCTTTGTTCGGGTGGAAGTCCAATGACATTACACCAGATGAATGCCCTGTAAAGGTCCGAAGAGAGTACGAAGGCTGCAATACGAAGATAGTCATAACAGAAATCTTAGTAGAAGACAAATTTTTTAAGAAGAATATATTCGACTAACATTTTCCACATCCCAGACACGGACAGTCTTGTCGAATGATGATGTGGCGAGGCGGGCCATGCTAGGGCTGAAGCGCACATCAGTAATAAGCGAAGTGTGTTCCTCGAGTGTAGTTTTTGGCTTCAAAGTGTCCGTGAACCATAAAACAGCCTGCACAATTAGTATGACTTGTTATCGCAGTGACAAAAACGATAACAGGTGCATATCGGTGCACAGCTAGTCATCTCAATCACGACTCAATTCCAATGAATACCTTCTTATCATGACCACCACTGGCAAGTAACTTCCCGTCTGATGAGAAGTGGCAACACACGACTTTACTTGTACTAGCACGAACAGAGCTGACCTCAGCAAATGTAAATCCTGAATATAGGACCAGAACATATTAATTTCCCAGAAGACGAATATCTTCCAAGCCTCATTCCTCAAGGGGACTCTATATAGTGAAAGCTGCATTGGAAACCTTTAACTTACCTTTGCCAACATCCATACCACGGCCAACTGCATCTCGTGGGTCGGCATCGTCATGGGATAAAAAAGACTCTACATTGTCTTCAACATCATCCACGAAACGATCCATGTCAGCTTGCCCGAGATCTTTATCGTCCCACTGTCGAACAAATAAATGAGAAACTTCAGGATCGAACAAACTTAATCCATAAAAACTAGGATGTGGCTACGGTTCTCACCAACTGGTTCGATGGTGATGTTAGGGTACCAGTGTTATCAGATCCAAACATCATCATAGGCTTCGAAGAACTACCGTTGTGTGGCATATTAGGCATTGACATCACATCCCCAGGTGTATGAGTAGAGGGCGTCGACGGAGCTGAACTAGGAGAAGGACCAGCCGTGTTTGCAGTTCCTGAGCTATTAGCAGGTCCAGAAGACGACACAGGCTGCTTTCGTTTTCTTCCAGTCTGGTTTTTAGAAGCCTTGAAACGAACGCATGAAAGACCGTGTTAATTCACTAACTCAACACTCATAACATGCACTTATTAAGCTCTGCATTCAGGCTTTGGTAAGAGATCACAGATTGATGCAGAAGAAACTACTATGAAGTACTATTTTAAAATTAAAATGACAGACCTGATCATTCCCTCTGAATGAATTCGACATGCTACCATCACCCGTAACACTTCCGCCACCCATAATTTTGTCTTGCTGGAGATTGTGATTAGAACTCTGAGGTTGCTGACCCGAGAGACTGTGCTGTGGATGTTGCTGTTGTAGCGTTTGGTTATTGCTTTGCTGCTGTTGCTGTTGTTGCATTTGTGCAATCTTCATCTATACAACAATAAAAAAATGCCATTACTTACCTGTTTCGAATAATGTGAAATGACCCAAGAAACAACTGTCAATGGTAGATACCTTCATCAAAATCTCCGGGTCTGTGCGAGGCAAAACCGCAGCTTGCAGTGGGGATCCAATATTAGGAACTACATCTCCGACTGAATTAGAGAGCGCATCTTTCCCCATAGACATACTTCGGTTATTCAGTAGCATCCTCAGCCTTCTGCTCTCTACATCATTGGCGGATGGTGAAGTCAGAGTCTGCTGTGCAAGCATAAGCTGCTGCTGGTGCTGAGGTGTCAGCATCTGTAGTTGATGAAAGGGTTGAGGACCCGGCATAAACGACTTTGGCTGCTGGAGAAGACCAGAACGAAGTTGATCAAGACCCTGCAAAGAAACAAACAGAACATAAGAAGAAGAGGATAGATAAGTATCCAACCTCGGCATAACATAAATTGCTTCAAAGGGAGTTTTACCAATGTGTCAGAACTAATGTACTTACAGTTAAAGGCCATCCTTTCAACGTCAAATTGTTACCACCTTGATTTGACCCTAAAACATGCAGAATAGTACTATTAGTTATAACACATATACGATCAATAATGGAGCTGGCATGTACAAACTCTGCTTGTGGTCTAGGATTTCGCCTTTTAGTTTCTTTAAAGTTTAAATGGCTTCACTAACAGAAATTCCCAAAAAATATTACTTGGAAGCAGGACGAACAATAAGAGCATACCAGGGATTCCAATCAGTGAGCCTTCAGAGCCAGCACCTCTTTGATTGAGCATAGGATTCATTTCAGTTTTGATTTCCTGGTGATGTGTATACATGCATAAAACAAAATTAAGATACAAGTAAAAAATCTAAACAAAGATGCAATGAATATACTGACCGGTGCAGACCCAGGAAATTGCTGGCTTCTTGCTTGCACTTGCGGAGATACTCCACCTGCAGAACTGTGCAGCATTTGCCTGAAACATAAATTTCACCACTGGTCAGAAAAGCATCAATAAGTAAAAGCATCCATATGATATTTATCATACCCAGACGGCTGGCCAGCTCCTGCAGCTGACTTCAAGATCGAAGCATGGTTAGGATCCAAAAGCTGGCCTACATTATCCCCAAATCTTTGCTGAAAGCAAATATCACAGTGTTAGAAACTGACTTCATAGTAGTGGTTCATTCTTAAGCCTGACATAGTCTTGTACCTTTAAGGCTGCATCGTCCAAGGAATCCCTCTGAACAGGGAGCTTTAATTTATCTTCGTACATCTTTGTTGCCAAAGCATTGGCAGTGCCAGGATTTTGCCTCATTAGAGGATCGTTTCCAACAATCCCATTAGTCGAACCATTCAAAAGGTGGCCACCCTCACGCCGTTGCTGCTGCTGCTGCTGCTGCTGATGTGCCTGCTGCTGTTGTTGTTGCTGCTGCTGTTGCTGCTGTTGTTGTTGTTGCTGCTGCTGCTGTTGTTGTTGATGTTGCTGTTGCTGATGTTGCTGTTGCTGCTGTTGTTGTTGCTGTTGTTGCTGATGTTGTTGTTGCTGTTGCTGAGCCTGCCTCTGCAATAAAAGCTGCTGCATCTGCAGTTGCTGCTGTTGTTGATGTTGGTGTTGCGACTGCGGTGGCTGCTGCTGCTGCTGTTGCTCCCTCACCTTCATTGACTGAGTCTGATTTATTCGGGAAAAAAATCATAAGATTTCAACCACAAGAGAGATATTCATCATGAAAAGAACTATCTAACTCTTGATAACCATGCAATAACAACTATTAAGCACTAAATTAGTAAAAACTAAAAAGTCAAAAACAATAAATAGGTGCTTATATTACAAGAAAACCAACAGACTCAAAACGGAGTATCATCATATTGTTTAGGGGCTACTCCTATAACACTGTTGTACTGAGTTAGTAGCTAACCTCGATATAAGATGCAGCAACCTCAGAATGCTTCTCATTTGTCCTGGCAATAAAAATATCCCAAAAGACAGACCACCACTCGAAGAGAAAACCACCAGGAGCATCGATAGCTGAAGCAAGCAAAAAATAAATAATTAGAATCTCTACATAAAACAAAACATGCTACATTAGGCGTGATGTGTACAGACCAACAGGATCGGATGATACTTTTCCTTCGGTTTGGAAAGACTGAGCAGTCTTCTTCAAATCCCTCTTCACTAAATAATCGTGAATATAGACATCCAACCTGAAAACAACCAGAGTCAAGAAACAACTTTAAAATGCACACCTTTACTCGAAGCATACACAAACCATAAAAATCAAAGCACATGCATTAAACAAGGGTCAACTATGATTCTGTAACCAAGAATGTAGGCCAGAAATGACAGAATTCAACCATGAGAATAGCTACATATCCAAAACAAAAAAACACATAAACGATAATCATCATCTTCAGCCTACACCACAAATGAAAACCCTATTATTAGGGGAATCTAAATTCATCCTGCCTAACCCCAAAATAAGAGCATACATACTTTCCAAGACTACACAACTTCCCTAAACCAACTGACCTAGTAAAACAACCTGAAAAATCAGAAACCCTTCACGAAAACAGCAAGAACAATACGATGAAGTAGGAACATAAACCACCAAAAAGAACAACTTTCAGGCAAAAAGTAGTACCGAAAAGTGAACAAAAACTCACATTTTATCAGCTTCCCAGTTGGTTTGAGACATTTTTCCGCAGCCCAGTAGAGCAGGACACAAATGTCAGATCCTCAGGAAACAATCTTTCCTTCAATTTCTCCCTCCTCTATCATCTGAAACAAATAGTATTGCATCAAACCCCAATTCAAAATAACCCCAATTACGATAAAAATTCAATCTTTTATCACTTCCTCCCAAGATGTACAAAATTTGAATACCGAGGGTTAAAATACACCCAACCAACTGAGTTCCAACCACGAAATCTTAATAGAAGTGCAAAATAAGCTCCAGAAAACCAAATTAGAACTATTAACACACACTAAAAGGTTGAAAAAAACGCACATCCGCGAATATAATTATCTCTTGAAAAGAAGATAAACACAGATTATTACCTATAAACGCCATAACAAAATAAGAAGAAGAAAACAAGAAGAACCCTCTTCTTCTTCTCTCTTTCTTTATTTTCCCTTTATATTCTCTCGCTGTTTTTTAGGGGAATGAAATGAAATTGAAGAGAGCAGCAGTGGAAGTAGCTGTAGCTGTTCGGTTTTGCAGAAAACTAAGAAGAAATTCTCTTTTTATTTCGGATTTAGCTTTGTTGGTGGGATTGAAGAGGGGCTGTTGCAGATATCATAATGGCTATCGGACATGAATTTACTCGCGAGACCCTTTCAGTTTCTCGAATTTACTGTTTTGACCAATGGTTGCAGAAGAGGCCAGTATTGAATTGACCATTATAGCCCTGTGGGGCGCCGAGGGGCTGGAGGGTGCGGGGGTGAGAATGTCATTTTATTTAGTCTTTTGCTTTTGGAACAGGCTTTCGACTGGGGGGCTCGTATTTTGTCATATTTATTTTCTAACCCTTTCAGCTTTGGTAATCTCGCATTCCTTCATTCTTTTCTAGATTGTCGTAGTTTTATTCTAGTATGTGATTTACGTTTTTACCCTTTGGTGTTTGTCAGGTTAAGTTGCAGGAGTTGGGTATTTCTTTTCCTTCTTTTTCTCGGTACAAGATCATTCGCAACGAGGTGCTTATTGAACACGAACACGAAGTTGCATAGTCCTAATAAGACAATCATTTTCACTATTTGAGCACACTCTTTTTGGGTCAACCCAAAACTACATATAGTATGCTTTAGTTTTTTTAAAGCAAAATCACTTAATTTATTTTTTTCTATTTATAAATACTTTCATTATCACTTTCTCAAGCTTTCACACTGTCCTTATTTTTCTCCCATAATATGAAGTTAAATTCTTTTTTCAGTTTAATGTATTGTTTGATAATTATGTCATTGTGTTGGATAGAAATTATCGACCAACTTATATACACCCCACGAAAACTCAACACAATCGCTGCAATATTTAAGCTTCGGTGACTTAAGTGGTCGGATATACCATTCAATATAGATGCCCTACTGAACTTCGTAACTGTTTACTAATTATGTAAATTAGAATAATTAGTATATTCTTTGGTTGTTTTAATGTAATTTTAAATATATTCTTTCATTTGTAAATCAATTTCATTAGAATTCAATATCTTTGTAGCTACGTGATGGAACAATATCACTGAATTGGTGAATTCAAATGATACCCATTAAAATTTGTAATTATTTAATTGTTTCAATTATAAAATTTTCGTTGTTTTATTGTGATTTTAGTAGTTTTGTTCATTTGTAAATCAATTTAATTATAATTAGTGAATAATAATGAATTAAACAATAAGATAAATAGGAAATACGAAAAGTATGCCAATAATATCAATCCTTAGTGCCTAATGATTGTGAATAATGATAAAGGTTGTGCAAATAATGTAGTGCTAAAGATATTTGTGTTCGAGCTATTGATGCCCAAATAAATCATTTTTTAAAATAAATTTAATCAGTTTATAAGTTTATATATGTAATTCCCGAAACACCCTCATTGATCTCGACTCGAACAAAATAGATAATGTCATATTTCTTGACTCGAGTTTGTAGTCATATCTAATTTGTTTTTTCTATTGCATTAATTAGGTTTTCTAATACATTTGACCGTTCATGTTATATTTATTTTGCAACAGTTATATAAAAGTTGAATTTGTCACCACAGTTGTGATATAATTAAAGTTACCCTTTATCAAAAAAATTTGATTGTTTCCATCAAATAAACTAGACCACTAAAACTAAAACAATAATTTATCAAATATGCTCCTCTTATTGCAAGTGTGGGTCATTCTGAATTTCTAAATCATAAAAATATAAAGTTTGGGAAGAGCAAATAATTAAATCAATCCGTTAAACCTCTCACGAATTTCAAAGGTATTACTTGTTTGCATCAACTTTGCCCTTTTAAATGCACATATATAAATTTTCTTTAAAAATAATAAAAATCATGAATATCAAATTGTTTGTTTATTTTCGAAACTAGAAATATTAGCTCTTGTGTACTGGTCAAACTAGTACTACAAGAAATAGAAAATAAAACTACAAGGCTAACGTCACAGACTATGGTGGAAATAATTAGTAATTACTCCATAGTTTCATTTAGTTAAATTAATAAAAGAAATATCTCAAGACTCAAATCTTTTTGTATATTTGACTTATTAATACATATGTCAATTTTACAGTTGGTTGATTATTGTACTATATATGTAAATGAATCTAGTCGGATTAGTAGCCCAAAGAAAGAGTCCGTAAAACAACAAGAAGAAACATGAAATTTCAAAGGAAAAAGAATTGACAATATTATGGAATTCCACCACACGGAGTCTAATCTAATAAAACAAGAGAAGAAACATGGAATTTCAAAGGAAAAAGAATTGGCAATATTAGGGAATTCCATCACACGAAGTCTAACCGAAATACCGAATAAAATATTCCATTCATCTACCAAATACTGTCACACTTATACTTGTCACATAATATAACAATTAATAGAAGAAGTTAATATAATCTAGGTCACACTTTTATATACTACACTTGTAATACCAATGTGAGTTGAATAAGTTAGTAAATTATGAATGATAGTATTTTTTAAAAATAGTGAAAACGGAAGTATATTTTATGATAAGCATTTACTTTTTAGCTAAATCAGATATTCTATAATGGACGGGGGAACATTTAAGAAAAGAATGTGTAGTTTTCTTGGGTTAATGGCAATGCCATATTGCCATATATGTAATGTGTTAACCATACTATAAAGAGATGATGCTTAATCCACTCTTTTTTTTTGTGATACAGTTTCGCTGTTGCAGAAAATAGACAAATGGGCCTATAAAATCCATTAATCTACATTTCTAATGTTTTTCCCTTCATAATCTAAGGCCGAGTATACACACAACTATTTAAATAAAACTGAGTTTGAAAAATACATTATTGAATCTATCCCTAGCACAAACTATTTAATTACCCAACCCCAAACATCTCGTTTACCTCAAGCCCACACAAATTTGGGCTAAAATTATCTTTTGGGTTAATAATTTGGACCTAAAATGTAAACACCCATTTAATAATTTGATAGGCATAACAAAATCTAAGGAGAGATCGAGCTTCTAGTAGTGAATGGTTTTATCAATACAGTTAGATTCATATTTTCAAAGGCCCAAGATTATTTATATGGACTTGGGCCATTGTAGCAAAGGTGCAAAAATTTTCACAATTTTTTGTTTTGTGTTTTAATGCTTCTGAAATACATTTATTTTAGAGGACTAACATAGAAAAAAAATTACTCTAGTGCGTGCACGGTGTCCTCCTCCACCGCCGTTTCCCTCATCTCCTCCTCCTCCTCCTCCATCTGCACGCTCACGAGAGACCACCTCATTAAAATACTACTACTACTAAATATTACCAATTCGAATTTAATTTTTGAGGAATTAAATAGATACTAGTATAATTATAAATATTCAATCAATATAAGTTATGAGATAAGAAATGAAATAGTACTAGTACTATAATTTAATAAAAAAGCGTAACGCAACAAAAGGGCCCATAGGTTGGGTGAGATGTGCATATACCAAGATGTGAATGAAAGCTGTATGATCATAAATTGAATTTGTGACATGCAACTTTTTCCCTCTATTTTCCTTATCAAACCCACCTTTAGTGGTCCAAATTAGACCATCACACCACCCCATGTCCGCCTTTCACCCTACACACTCTCTCTCATCTTTCTCTCTCTATATATACATACATATGCTATTGCCATCTTTGGTTTTAGGCTTTTACAAAATACTAATGAAATATCACATATTCATCATCTTGGCCACGGCTTAAATGTAATTGGTCCAAAAACACTTCTTCCATCATAAATTTGAGGGCTACTAATATTTTTTAAATTACCACCGTGTCACTATAATGACATGCATGTGTGTAACATTGATCATCTCAAGCGATATCCCAAGAATATAACGAAAAAGACACTTTTGGTATATAATGATATTTCGAAAAAAATAAAATTTGCCACTAGGCAAAATAATGATCGTATATACTTACATCATAAAAAAATTGCCATATATGCTTGTATATAAGTTAGTCTACCTCTATCTATTAGTGTTACATCATTCTTTATTACACTCTCAACACCTACTATAATTAATTCATTTCCCTTTATAACCAAAAAATAACAAATGCAATCTCCTCGTACTTTTATTAATTCGTCTAATTTACTCTTTTTAAATTAATTATTTTATCCTTTCTTAATTTAGTAGTACTATCTCTTTTTTCACATTCAATTAACAAAAATCTCTGAGCTCAAAAGAAATTTCTTTTCATGTGTATATTTCTATGTTACACACTCAATTAATATATTAAACACACGTGGTGTACGATTTTAGACTCGATATAAATCTATAATAAATATACAACCCAAAAAGTTTTTGGTTAATCACATGTCCAGCTTATTCTTTTATAGTTCAAGATTAAATTTTTTAGATTCAACTTTAGAAAAAGAAGCAATGTGGGGACTCCCCCTCTCTCTCAATGCAATGCTTCAATTGCCCATACATATTTCTTGCCTAATTCGATAGTCTTTACCATAATATGGAGACAGAGCCATGGAGTAGTTAATTTCAATACTTTTACTTTTTTATATTTAGGGGGCGGCCCCCACTACATAGCAAAAATCCACTAAAACTCTGCCAAATTTATTTGTGACACCAACTTGGAACCCTATCCTCTCAATAATGCATGGTTTGTGACATTTTCAATCAATGAATTCTAGAAAAAAGAATAGAGGAAAACCCTAATTAAGAAAATAATACACATGAACATGACATGGGCATCCACATGAGGTGAGGCCACCTTTGTCTATAGCCGGTAAGTGTACGGGCGAGGAAACAGCTGGTGCGGTGGTGGTGGTCTAAGACGGCGACGACGACGATGGACACATGCATGCATCCATGCGCATAGCTTGTCGCCATGCATTCATTCATCCGACCCACATGCACTCAAACACACATACACAAATTATCAATATCATGTAGTGGAAATTAATTTTTTTAGATTTTTAGGTTGTTGTTACTTGTCTCTTCTCCTACATGTGTGTGTGTGTATAAGTTGCTTCAATTGTTTAAATTATATGATAATTCCATAATAAACATATATTTGAATCATTTATTAATTTTATTATTGATTAATCATACCAATTTTGAACACTAGGAACTATCTAATTTGATGTGTACTTTTTTTTTGTTTCTAGATGTATCCTCTTGTCGACAACTAGATGACTAATGTCTTGTCTCATCCCAACGGTCAGTGTATTAAACGGTAGGGGACTAGCCAAATAGTTTGCTTCATTCACATGGTCAGTGGATCGAACCCTTGAGCTCATGGTTGGTTAAATTTGATGTGTACTTTGTTTTGTAAGTAGTGCTAGGCACACTCGTAGATATATACGTACATATGCGATGAGTTATCCAGAACTTTTGGTTTGAGGATGCAAATTTATGATGTATAATTACATAACTCAAAAACAAAACAAGAAATGTACATTATGATATACACTCAAAACATAATGTTGAACAAGAAAATATCCCCAATTATAATGTTCATTAAATTCTCTCAATCCAAGTTTGGATTGATAATTGATCATATATAAAATTAAGAATACCTAATTAAATTTGTCAAGTCAAGTTAATTAACGAAGATTAGTCTAATCTAACTGGAGGTTTAATTGCATTATGTTCTAACTCCATTGTAGTTTCCAACAAAGCATCAATCGAAACTCAAATAGTAAATTAGATTAATGATTTGCAAATTGTGTGAGAGATAAAGCAAAATGTAGAGACATTGAGAGGGACCATATTGTCTGTAAAGCACAAGGACAAACAAAAGACAGTCGAAAATGGTAGTGAGTAAACTCAGACTAAAACAACTCACTAACGTTTGAGCCAAGAATTGACATAACAAAATACACACACACAACAAACACAGCACAAACATATATAACAACTATCCAGTGTTCTTTGTCTATATATGTATGCTGTCACGCCTTCTTGCATTTAATGTATGTATATGTACACATACAGTACCAAGTAACATGCAATGTGCCCCAATCAAATAAAATGTGGGGGAAAAAGGGTTTCGATTGAGTTTATTTTTCTACAATTATTGTGAAAGAACACTATGTATTCGAACCGTAGCACTTGTACTTTTGTGAAATGGGGAACAATCTCGACATTTAGTTATGGTACAAAAAAAGTTGCGCCTTTTTCATTAAGTAAAATGCTCGGGGCCATAAAAATGGCGAGCGGGAAAGTTCGAAGCATACAAAATCGTCGAAGAAAGCAAACATTGTAAAACCAACAATAAAAATAATACTAGCACCTAATCTAACACAAGTATTTCTCAGAGTGCAAACATTTTCCCACGTACTACTAAATTCATTCTTAATCAATAGTCTAGTCGAAGTTTGTCATTTTTGCTCGACCATAAAAATTAATCGCTTTATAATTTTGACGAATTTCTTTATTTAATGAGACGTCTGATTCTCCATATTAAACATACCTATAATCACTTGCTCTATATTTCTATGATATTTTATCGATTTTGCATTAAAAGTCAGATCGAAGAAAAAAGATTAGGAATTGTTGAGGCACCACCATGATCACCTTATGGGCTATGGCCATAGACCACTCAATAGCAAAGGGGCACACAAGGTAGGATTGTGGAACATCAATTCCCCCAAAGAGGAATTCCCTTTTTCATTTGCTTTTCTTTCTTAATTTATTACGTACTATTATTATTACATGATTGCACAAATTAGCTAATTAAGGCATGACACATGAACTCTCTAATGCTCGAAATTTTTCCGAAGTGTTAATTCTTACAACAATTATGAACTATAGTCGATTTGAATTTCGAAAATATACTATAGTAGATCAAATTGCGCTTTATTACACGATATAGTAATTATTACCGAGTATTAATATTATAAATGATAAACGTGAGATGCTTTACACAAAGTGGAAAGTTCACTATAGATCTGAAAAGTTTAACTTTATTCGAAGATAGGATATCAAACAGGACAACATATGATTACCATCTTATGGAAGTAATTAACACGCCAAATATTGGAATAATTATCATTAGTCATCCTAAAAGTAATTTACACCGTGTCAAATAAACGACAAAACACAAACACAGCAAAAGTAATTGCCCTAAACAAAACAGTAAAATAATGATCAAAACAAATGGAAACGCTACAGGAAAAGAACTATTCTTCTCCCCTTCCACAAAACGATAAATTACAAAAAAATATTAACAAACCAAAAAAGAGAGATTAAAAATTGAAATCCCATTGCAAAAAGACGAGACTAAGATAATAATTTAGGTTATCTCTGCCTTCTTTAATCCCCCTGTTTTCCTCTGCATTTGCGCCCCCTCCGCAGCCGACCAATCACCGCATTTCCCTCCATTTCCACTTCGGATTTATACCAGGAAGCAGGGGATCATCATCCAAGTCAAAAATTATATGAAACGACACCGTTTGTTTGTTCCTCCTCGATTAAAATCTTATAGTCCTAGGAGAATATAGTAGACCAGAGTGATTGGGAGGGCGATCAGCATTCCGAAAATGACCCTGAACAAGATTAACCCAAATCCAAGATTAATCACCCACTAATTAGCAACATTTAACTTAATTGTGAGAGTGTGATTCGATTGACTTACGCAGTGCTGAGAATTGCTGGATGAACATTGTACTCTTTGGCAAAAACAAACGGAACTATTCCTTGTGGAAGCGCAGCCTATTTCAAATTTCCAATTTTCAATTTTCAATTCTACATGTTAATTTACAATTGAGGATGTGATGAATGATGCGCTAACCTGCACAATCGCGACGTGGAGAAGGCTGCCGCGGAGGCCGACGGCGATGGAGGCTGCGGCCATGACGGCGGGGCCGGTCAGAAACCGCACGGCCATGGCGAAGGTCGCCACCGAGTTACCGCAGGCGATTATCTTAGGCTGAAGGGCCATGAACAGACCTGTTGATTATAAATCAAAATCAAATCAAAATCAATTTGCAACCATACAAGGGCCCATACACAGCTCTCAATTAATTAGGCCCCTTTTGGGATAAACACTACATTTTGATCCAGTGAATTTGAGTAATAGTAGTAACCTAAGCTGAACATGGCCATGCCGAGGCCGGCGTCAGAGAGGATGGCGATCGACCCTTCCACGATTTTAGGCATGTGCACATCCCACCTGAAAATCAAATTAGGGTTCATCAATCTTCAATTGGAATTTGAGGGAGTAATACATTGAAATTGATTGGTTGTAAATTAGACCTGTAAGCGACCAAAGACCAAATGAGGCCAATGAGGCTGGAGTAGGTGTTGGGGTTTCTGATGAGCTTGCGCCAGACCATAATCAAGATGAGACGTGTCATCACGCTAGCGGGCGGCATGTGTTTGTTGGTGGCGGCGGCGCCTGCAGCGGCGGCCTTGGGGTCGAGCTCGGTGGTGGAGCTGGACCCCAGCTTCGACAGCCTGTGGGGAACGTCTTTTTCTCTCATCACATGATGATGATCATCTCCGTGATCTCTCTCTCCTCGCCCGAAGCTGAAGTCTTCCCCAACGAACTCCCCACCTTGCGGAACGGCTTCAATGCATAAAAAAATACCAACACAGACATATCATCAAACACCTTGCTGACATAGATAGATAAAAATAGAAATTAAATAAACATTTCCAGTAATTCACGCTTGAAATTGAATAGCACCAAAATTGATTCACCTTTGGTCTCCCCATTTTGGGGATTATCGGTGACCAATAGCCTGATTTCCTTCGCGCCTTGATCCGACCTCCCGGATTGCTCGGAAGCGCCGAAATCGTTCCCGCCGAAGACGTGGAGGCCGCCGCCGCCGCCGACCTCGGACACCGGCGACGCGCTCGAGCTCCATACGAACATATGAAGCTCTTTCGCGTCGTGATTGTTAGCCTTGTTATTGAGTGGTTGGTGGTGAGATTTCGCGGATTTAGGCATGGCGGAGGCGATTTCGGGATTGGGAGCAGGGTAAGAAGTTGGAACCGCGGGCTGCGGCGGATAGTATCCGAATCTAGGAGAAGTCATCAGCCCTCCCGGCGCGCAATTCTCTTCGAAATTGGAGGGGCGCGGCGTCGGCCCTCTCGACGACTGCACCGAGCACATATCACCGACATTGAAATTCGACAGCCTTCCGGTGTCGGAGTTGCCGAAATTCGACAATCTCCCTCCGAACCCCATCATCGAGTAGAAATCGGAGTGGTTGAAATTGGAGGTCCTCGGCGTCGGATTCCGCGACGAGCTCAAGCTGTAAATCTCCGCGCCGGTCAGATTCGACGGCCGCGGCGTAATGCCGGAGAACGACCGCCGCGACGCGCTGGATTTCCTCACCCTGACGTGCAGCTTCCCGTCGCCGCCGATCTCCGCGTCGGTCTCGAGGAAATCCTGCCCGTCGAGAGAGACGACGTCGGATTCCACCTTGAAGGAGACAATCGACGCCGCAGTCTCCGGAAACTGCTCCATAATCAGCATCTTCGCGCCGCGGTACTCGAAGAGGAAGAGGAGGAGCGTGTACCAGATGATGCACTGCAGCACGACCACCTGCACCATCAAATCCCCAGCGTACTCGCCGTACATCGCGATCAGCAGCGGAATCCCCATCACCAGCGTGTTCGGAAGCGTGGAGAGCGAAAAAATCGTTATCGACCACTCCAGGCTGCCGTTGCTGGTGAGATTCGCCCACAGCGACAGCACCACCAGCATCACGATCTTCTGCAGCGTATCCGCCGCGATGAATCGGAAATTCATCGTGTAGATATCGTTTTTAGAGATGAAATGGAACGACAGCAGCGGAACCGCGAAGATTGCGACGAATCGGTTGATTCCGGAGCACTGATCCGGCGTGAAGATCTTCCACCACCGCACGCTGCCGTAGGCGAGGATCATCGCCACGTAGAGCGGAATCACCGCCGTTAGCACAACGTAGAGATCGTGCCATGTAATCATCTCTCTCTCTCTTACTCACTCTCACTCGCTACTGCTGCAGTGTGTTGAACTTGAGAGGAATGAATCTCTGCCAAACCCAATGAGGAAAAGGGAATTGGTACTTGTAGAGAGAGAAACTGCGAGTGGGAGAGAGAAAGCGAATACAGAGGAAATATGAGGAATTTGTGTGTGTTTATATATAGGTGGAATATTATTCAAAAGAGTCATGCTTTATTATTTCTTTTTCAGTAAAAGAAAAAACATAGAGTTGTCCTTTATTTATTTTTAATTTTTAATTAACAGCTGATCACTTCCTCTACTGTAAAGAAAGTCAAAAGTAACGATTTACAGATATGGTTAGTTTACTTTACACTTAGGTGCATCAGTATTGTATAAATAATTGATCCACATATAAAGTTGCCTGCGTTTCCAATTCAAAATTAGTATTTTTGTCCATCAGAATATTTTAATTCACTTATTAGTATTGTTATGCCATATATTAATCAAATATTTCTCTATAAAACAAAGGTAATATATATAAAGATTTTAATGCTAAATAAAATCAATATTTCTTATTCTTCAATCAAAATTTATAAAAATGTTCTTTGTATGATCAACCCCATTATGACCGTATGAATAATTTTAGTATGTGTTCAAGTCCATTTCACATTATCCTCTGGTTTTTGTTGGAAATAAGATTTTATAATTTTATTAGAGGCTAGAATCTAGGCTACAATTAATGAATTATGTAAAATTAAATTAACAAGATACTTACTAGAATTAGAATATATCTACCACATATAGTTAGAACTGGAGGTATAAATGATTTTAGAGCATTCCCAATGCTCTCCCTAAAAACTCTCTAATTTCTCCCTAACTCCTGCCACATCAGCGCCAAAATTTATCCCCAGTTTTTAGCCAACTTTTAGTCAACTGTTCCAATGGTTTCTCCCTTATTTCTCCCTTATTTTGGAAAAAAAAATAAAATAAAACGCCGAAAAATCGCCTAATCGCGCCTACAGTGGGCGCCGATGATTCGCCGATAAATCGGCGATGAAAGGGGAGTTGGCGTTAATTCTACCGAAACACTCCCAACGGTCGGCGATAACTCGGCGATTTTCGGCGAAAAAATCGCCGAGTGTTATCGCCGGACCATTGGGAATGCTCTTATAACAATTTAATTAGAAAAATTCATTCAAGCCACTTTCGGTGTTTTATTTTCTGCATTCTATTTTCGATCAGTTTTTATGTCTCATTCTCACTATTAAATTTATTATACTATATAACAAAAATACAAAATACTTATAATAAAGTGAAACTTCATTGACATTTATTAAAAATCCGAAGCACTAATTATGATTACCAATTCATGGAATACACAAAACACAAATTATATGCAAAAAGATAAAATAAGAAAACGTCCTAGTTAAACATAATGAATCCTAATTATTAAAATTACAGTACAAACAATTAAATTGAAATTATATAAATTATTAAGAGTAAGCCACTAAAAATTAGTACTCGGAATAAAGTGACTAAAAGTGACTGAAGTCACCATATGGTGTGATTAATTTTACATGTGGTTTGCACGTAAACGTGGCTTAGTTTGGTGTCTTAGATAAACTTAATATCCGGTCCAAATATATTCATTTTATTTAGGCAATAAATATTACAATAGAAATAATGATATCAATAATATTTTTTGAGTGATCAATTAAAATAAATAAATAAATAAAACAAAATAAACGATAACCGTGATCACAAGCCTCACATGTAGTACTAGCATGGGAATATATAAGTTACGCTAATATTTATCTTATTTAGCCATTTAGGTATGTCCAAAACTACACTTCACTTAAAATCATGAATATTTTTCAATTGTAATTATTTATGCAGATAAAGTAGCAATATGCATATATAATTTCCTGATTTCATGGGATATACATGTAACATGTCATTTAAATTTGTTTAGCAGATGTTACTTGTCTATCATAACGGGATAAAGGGAGCACCAATCATTCATTATCTTTTTAAATGTATAATTACTTAAACATTGATTAATTAATACATGTATGTCCAACACTTCCTTATTTTGATAAGGAATTCAAGCTATTATTGTTTTTAATTCATGTCCGTTGGAATGTTGTAATCTAAAAAATAATTTATTTAGTATTTTGATTTTCTAAGGCCATTGGTAATACAAAATTTTACTAGATTGGGGTCAACAAGTGATTAATCCTCGCACAACATTTTTTTTTCTATCACAAGTATATGCTATATTTATTCACCCAATTTTCACTTGTAAAAGATTTTGATATAATGTCATTAATGCTTTGGTTTCATTCCATTAATCAAACTCACATTCAGAAATTATTCTTGCAGATGGTGTTCTAAGTTAATAGTGGAGAATGGATTATTATTAGGGTCGTTGTGGTCATGGGACATTTCAGCGTAACCATAAATTATCAGGCCAAGGTAACATGTGTACATGGAGATAACTTTGATTTTGTTTTTCTGTTACACCACGTGTATAATTTCTAGGAGTTAGAGCATCTCCAATGGCTTTAGGCCAGCCACTCTCAATCTCTGCCACGTCATCACCACCTGCCACATCATTATTTTACTCAAATAGGCTAGCCTAAGGCCAGCCATAGGCTAGCTGCAATAAAAATAACTCAAAAACAATTACATTTACGAAATTAAACACAAAATACAGAATTAAATTTACGACACATACACGGGAAAAATTCGTTAATTTTATTTAAATAAAAAAAAGTACATTAACTAAAAAAAATTACATAATAAAAAAAAATTCGGGCTTCCACACACGAGCCACCGCCCCACTCTACTCCTCACTAATTTATTAAAAAAATACATTAAAAAATATTAGTATGCCTTGAATCTGTTATAGTTTGCCGCTAGGCGAACAGGGGTCTCGCTGACTGGGCCTAGCCCGTCATCTAGAATCGCGTTTATATAGTTTTTCAAAAATTATATAAAAAAAATTAAAAAAATAGCGCTGGCCGATCGCTCGCCGATCGGCCAGCCACAATGGCGGCCAGCGCATCGGCCAGCGCTCGCCTATTCTCTCGCCGATTTTGCGCTGGCCGATTCCAATAGTTCGGCTAGCGACGCGAATCGGCTAGCCGGTGGGCTAGCCGCTATTGGAGATGCTCTTATGTTCTAGATAGTCCGCCGTTAGAATGAAAATTTGGTTATTACATGATAGATACAATGTTTTTTACTGCTTTAGTTCCTTTTTGTATCCGGGCATTGCCGCTTTCTTTAGGAGAAAAAATATTCTTAATTTCAATATGTTTTTTTATTTTCAAGATATACATTTAGGGTTCTAACCCCCACTTTTTATAAAAATCAAAATGTTTTGGTCAAATATAGAAATATTAAACAAAATCGTCAGAAATTAACCCAATCATTTCAATAATCAATAATGGGAGTACAATTTTTTAGTGCACGTGAACCTCATATTTTCTTCGCCACATTTCATTTTAAATCCAAACGCATCTTATAGAGAAATACAAGTGGTCTAATAAACTTAAAAACCTATTTATAGAATTATTATCCGATTAAAGATTATGTCACTCGAAATAGACTACACTAAGATATGAATAATCCTACAAAAAAAATGTCACAACATAAATAGTGATTAGTATGTGTTCTAAATTATAGTAGTAATTGAGTGTCAAACATAATCTCCCATTCTATCTATTTATTCAATAATCGAGCCAATTTAAGTCAGAGAAAATGACTTGGGGTTGTTGTATGTAAAGAATTTGGTGGTGACTCGTGAAATGCATTTAAAAATATAAAATACGTGAGAATGGGGTTGTTGTATGTAAAGAATTTCACGTGCGTTCTACGTGATTAGCTGGTCCACACAGTGCGATGCGACTTGCTATACTTGATTAAAGCCCAAACATTTTATCACTAACATTATTTAGGAATTATGGTTAAATTAATACTCCAAAGGGAAGAGATAAATGTTTCCATTGTGTTTTTATAATAGTAGTAGTATGATTTACGACAATTAATTTTCTAATAATTATTTTTTATATCAGATGAAACTATTATTGGTATCTAAGCATCGACGCAAGTGCAGAAGGCTTGTGTCCCTACCAATATCTTTTTTATTAATATTATTAGTTTTGTCAAAAATTGCTTAATACTATATTAAGTTTTTATTAAATTGATGTTATTAAAGATTAAATTGTTATAGCTAGGTTGAAGGATTGTGAAGAATTAGGTTATGCTTGAACAAGTGAAAGAACTAAATTTTTTTTGCTTAAGAGATGAATTTGAGAGAAAAAAGAAAATGCTAAAAGCAATTTTTACATTAAATATAATTAACATATATATTCGTAATAAATAGACTTAATGGTACTTCTACTAACATTTTTTTTCTGCGTCCGTCCATGAATGCTCATTGCCTACAAATGCTTCATTATTATTTGTATCCATCTAGCTATTCTAATTCGTCTTAAATAATTCGATGACAATGCAATATTCCTACTAATTAATTTTGTTTACATGGAAAGCTAAAACATGATCTAATGTGCTTGCGTAGAACCAGAGCTTGCTCCACTTTTCACAGCTTTTGTCACTTATCTTTTACCAAGATAATTATTCACCAACAATTGTATTATGTTTAATATGAATGTATACATCTTATGTCAGAAAATGAAGATAGACAGACTGGTATATATGTCCGACAATACTTGTACTTATTTTATGTTAATTACAATTAACATCACCAAAAAAACTCAGTTGAAATGACATGAGGATTGACAATTGAAATGAAATAGAATTGTATCTTATTATTTGTTTTGTCTCCAAATCACTAGAAAAAAACCCATCTTGATTAAGACAAAGGTCCAAAAAAGTAAAACATCCACTAATTACAAATAACCAAGATGAAGAAATAGAATTTCGATGGTAAAATACATACTACTAGTATGTCACAATCCAATCATATCATGAATATAACAAAGTAAATGATCAATGGAGTGACATTTCGATGATACTACCTTTTTTCTTTGTGGTTTCCCTACCCACCACCATTAACCTCCTTTTCCTTAGTCTTTACCTAAAATAATGTTTTGTTTGGATCGTAGCTGAAATAAGAGACCTTTTTTCAAAAAATAAATTATTTCCCAATTTTAAAAAATTAAGCTTGCTGTTCAACCCATAATCATAATTAGAGAATAAAATCTCGTGTGGATTATAAATTTATAATTTAACAAACTTTGCGTTACCACATGTTTGGTGGGTCAAAGTAATAATTTTTTTTATTTAGTTACTAAAATAAATGCGACGAACTAATCTAATCATTGCTAGTCGATCTCCGCAGGTATTAATAATATAAGCGTGTAAATTAAAATTACTTATAAAAAAACATTCGTTTTTGTTTTCTTTAGTGGATTGAAAGATATGTTAGGATTCGTGATACTTGTAAGAGATATACTATCACTTAATCTCTTAGAAGATATTTGCCAGATTTGTATGTATATCAATGAAAGCCTGTTTTATTAGAGAAAAAAAGGCGAATTTCCAATAAAAAAAATTTGTCTCAGCCCCATATTGTATATAAAGCATGTTCGGCCCATTGCTCCCCTTTGTAGTTTTGTAAATTTACTACTAGTATTTCATTCTAATTTCATGATTATTTTAAAATTCCGATAAAACTCAACATAATTATATATCATATATGATTCTCGACATGATTCTAATTAATCCCTTTTTTTTATGTTTTGTTTTGACATAATTTTTTAATGGAGTAGTACTTTTTAAAAGGGATTTTTAAAACAAATATCCACAAACGTACTCAGTTTCACGTTAAAATATGAGCCTTTATTTTCATTAGTTTTCAGGTTAGCCCAATTAAGGCCTCGACCCAATTATATTAGATAAAAGTTCAAAATTCTTATGTTAATGTTGAATTTAGCCCAATAAAGGCCTCAGCCCAATAATTGCTATTGGATTTCGGCCCATCACTAGAAATTATGATGTACACACATATATGGAACTTTAATTTAATAAAAAAATGACTTTAATATAAAGTTTATTCAAATTATACGTAAATTGATACATAAAATACCTTGCAATGTACCAAATTCGTTTAAAAGCTACAAGCTTGAAGAAATTCAAGAAAAAATAGACTTTACGTGAGTTTTTTCTGCATATTTCCGAATTCGTTGTATCGCCGTCGGGTGTACCCCTTGTTGCCATGTGTATACACTATAGTATCTTGCGGTTGAGATCAAATATTTTAAAATTTGAAATTCTCCCAAAATGTGTATTGTAGCATAGTAATAAAATAAAAATAAAATAAGAAAATGAGATATTGTGTGAAAAGGATGTGACAATCCTAGGAGTTGTCTCTCTAGTAAAAGGCAGCAGAGGTACTATTAGGTACACATACTCTGATATTCATATAGAAGCACACATCGATCCCTCCTTTGTGAGGCAGTCAATACATTGCAGTTGGTAAAGCTACATTCCACTGCTCTTCTAAATTGTGGACCCAATTCTCCTTACAAACAAAATGGAATTTCAATTTTCCCTTCCCCCATTCTGCCTTCTTGTGGGCCCTACCCAAAAACACGCGGCAGCTAGTCTCGTTGGATATCGTTATGAAAAAGCACTTATCAATGATCTGAATCACGTAAAAAATACATTTTCGTATAAAATTTAGAAAGCATAGCATGATGTAGTGCTAATTTTTTTTATGCGGCTGTCCTGGCTAGTCCTGGATCTCGCCTAGGCCCAACTCGATTGCGAAAAAACACCACTATTCCGTAAATTTACAAATAAAGTGAGTAACTATAATTAAATTTATGTATGTACAACATAGATGACAAAATCGTATCGACATAAAAAGAAGAAAGAAGAAGAAGAAACCCTAATGGAAGAATCAAATTTGGGGGCTGAAATGAAAGACAGAAGAAATTGACAGGAAATAGATACAATGAGGATTTGTCGTCTGAGAAATGCATGCATGGCAAAATGGCATGCATGCCACTCACTGCCCAACTACTGTTTTCTTGATTAGTATGACTCATTCTACACACACTTTTCCACACAATTTAACATATTTTCACACACACATCCTAGCTAGGTGGGGTTGTGCGGGGTCGGCTGATAACGGACTCGCCCAATTAATTTGAGAAAATTATGTTAAATTCAGTTTTTCGAGCTATTGTTGATCTCGAATATTACTCTAATTTAGCATAAGTTCAGTAAGTATGTTTTGTATACGAGGTATTTAATTTGATTTTATGTATAGTAAACTTGCCTATATATAATTATGTGCTTATGTATATTAATTGTTTTTCCAGAGTATATGTAAATAAATTTGAACTAATTTTTTACTAGTAATTGTTCTAACGACCAGAAAAATAAAATTAGAACTCATTTTATTTATGAATTCTAGTCTCTTTCATGACATTCAGTTTGTACTTATGCAAATTAATTGTATTTCCGGCGTATATATAAATAAAATTTGAACTAATTTTTTACTAGTAATTGTTCTAACGACCAAAAAAAAAATTGGACTCATTTTATGATTAACTTCAAGTCTCTTTCATGACATTCAGTTTATGCAATCCTGAATCCTCCTTTTATAAATGGTGGGTTTCTCCACAACTTTTTCTGAGGCAAATAGAAAGGCATTAATTCGTTTATTGTTGGTTTTATGTTGATATTCATACGTAAGCAGGAATCAACCTGACAATTTAGTAAGTGGGGGGTTATCAAAAAATCAGAATAATAACTCCTGCCAATAAATTATCCAGTCAAATTCCAAATCTTAGAATGATTTTCTCTCGTTCAATATTCGAATTCAATACTCTATATAGGCCAAAATTAAGACAGCACTATTAAATCAAGAAAACTATCGCTCAGGGCACTCATACCCAGATCAATTAATTTCATTTGTCTTCAATTTAATATATATATATATATATATATATATATATATATATTTATTCATTATGTAATTTGAATATATAACTAAAATATTTTAAAATTAGTTGAGATTTTGCATAGATGGGATTATGAAAATCCCAATAACAATATTACTAATTTCCATTTTTATTTGTTGTAAAAAAAAATTCACAGTTCACTTTTTCTTATTTTTAGTGGACTCATATTCGATTAACTCATTCTCACTCATGTTTTATTATCTCATAAAACTAGTACTCCATCCGTTCCATTAGAAATGAAATATTTCTTTTTTATCACGAATTTTTATGTAGGATTGTTTTGTACTGAGTTAAAGAGTAGAGAATAAAGTAAGAGAAATATAAATGTAGAGATGGTTTTATTTTTATTTTTAATGAGACAACCCAAAAAGAAAAATATTTTATTTTTAATGGAACATAAAAAGTATATAAAAGTAGGACTCATATTCTAGTAACTTTTTCAATCCACTTTTTATTACATTTCTTAAAATTCATGCAGAGTTAAATGGTGATAAATTATTAGAAACGGTGAGAGTACTTTTATTTAACAACCAAAGTTAATTAAAACCATCAAAATGATGGACAAAAATTCGAATTTCGCTATGAGTGCCATTAACAAAATTACTACCGCCTATGTAAAATCAAATTCACCTCATGTAGTAAAAAATAATTTTTTAGTAAAATAAATAGAGTAAAACGTAACTAGCAGTCAACAAATTCTGTGAAGAATTTTTTTATAGGATTTAGAAATGGAAAGCAAGAAAAAGTAGTGTGGAGTAGTAGTAGAGAAAAAAAGATGTCAGTGAAGTGAAAGGCAAAAGGGTTTTGACATCAACCTAGACTAGAGGGAAATACAGGACGACGTCAGATCAGGTGCTTTGCTACACATTATTTAATAAACATTATTTTCCTATTTATAAATTAATTTTCTAAATGTATTAAATAAAGTTAATAGTATAAAAATAAATAAAAGTACAAATGCGAGAGGTGAAATGAGATGGGTAAAAAAAGGGCAATTTAATTGATGAATTAATAATTGGAGTTGAATTTTTTTTACAGAAGGGAGAGAGAGACCCTCGTGCAATGATGTGAGGACAGTAGAAGAAATGGCGGTCAGTAAAAAATGTCAGAGAGTGACGCTTGTAATAAGGCGTGCTGTGGAAGCGTGTCATCTCACACCATTTCTATTTTCTCACATTCAATTCTCCAACCTCCCCTCTTCATTTGCTCTCACGTCATTCCATAGGATGTCCACTATAGTTGGCCGGGCCAAGCTATAAAACGTGGCCAAGTCATAAAATCGTGGCCGGGCCAGCAACGCTCATGTTTTACCACCAACGCCCATGTTTTACACTACAGTGGACATGCCCAAGTCACCAAATAATTTATTTTTTTCATTTTGTGTATAATTTAATTAAAAACGGGTATATTTATAGAATTTGTGTAGGAATGAGGTAAAAAAATGTGTATACTTATAGAATTTAAAAAAAAATAAAAAAAATATGGAGAGCCGCGGCTCGTGGCCAATACAATAGGAGGGCCACGGCTCCCGCCCAAGAGCCGCGGCCGGGCCACGATCTCCACCCCCCACCCCCCCCCCCCCCCCCCCCCCGCTGCGGCTGCCCACCCCAGTCACTATAGGGAGCCGTGGCGCTCGCGGCTCCCCTATAGTGGACACTCTTATACACCTTATTTTTTACCTTTCGTTGAGTCAGAGTCACATTTCACTTTTCTTTTAAATAAGTAGACCTCACATTTCACCAATCAATTCTACTCACATTTTATTACTATAATACTAATATATACAAGTGAGACTCGTAATCAGCTAACTTATTCAATCTATTTTTCTTTATATTTCTTAAAACTCGTGCCCGTACGAAATGTGATCTTTAATGTGGGACGGAGGTAGTATATAATTAAAATTAAATACTCTCTTCATCACGTAATATGAATCAACTTTTTATATGAACACACAGATTATAAGAAATATAGAAAATAATGGATTGAACAAATTAGTACTAGTATAATATGAGATCTATTTTTTATATAATAATAAAATGCGAGTGATGTGGATTAGTGTAATGTGGAACCTTCTTATCGTGGGGGAGACGGGGGAGTAAACTATTTGTAACCAGAGTAATTTTGGAGGAGTGAGTTTGATATTTGAGAATTCTAACAATTATTCCTTAGATATACTTAGTGATGTTTATTAGTGATACATCGTTCGAGATTCTAATCATTATTATTAGTCCACCAATTGACCAAAATTCATAGTTATTGTGGCAATTTGTCCTTAATTGTATTGAATTATCATAGTCAAACACCTAATAGATTATAATAATAATGGGTTTAGTTGGTGATTAACTTATTGCTTTCTGACAATCCCCTGTCAGAACCCCATCACTGTCTTTATAATCAGCATGCATCATGCTACACTACTATTTGCATTACCACAACAAATTGAGAGAGAGCACATTTTTCATTTTAGTTCTTTATAATACTCCGATGTTAGTAGTACTAAATAAATTAATTAGTACTACCATTAGTTGTCATGAGACACTTGTTAATTAGTAGGATTTTAAAATCCTCTTAACTTGGAACTGAATGTACCAGATTGGATTAACTAACATTAAGTCAGAGTACTGTAACAATTTAATTATGAAACCACTGGATAAACAGGTGTCTTTGAGGAATTATGTAATTTGATTAGTTTTACTTTATGACTACATACAAAGGGTCAAAGTTAATCAACATGATTCATAACATTCATTTTTGCAACTAAGTTAATTTTTGAAATAGAGTTCAGGTGGTGGAGAAATGGTGCAAAATTCACACTAAATTTAATGTTAACCAAGGAATGGAAATGGCCTTCAGAAATTGGATTGACTTTCGCTGTAATATTTCAATATTTCCCAAACTGTTATTAGTAAAATTAAAAGAGGAGAATAGAGACGTGCATTACATCTTTAACGAACCATAAAAACTGTTATAAGTGAAGTCAATTGTGTAACGATAAAAGCAAATTACTATAATCTGAGATTTAGACAAAAGGTTAAGGTGCAATCGGCCTTTTCATCAACACATGGTATTGTAATGACATGAGTGTAATTTTAGATATAAAATATACTCAATTAATTAATATTTGGAAAAGAAATAAATTGAAAAAGTTGAAAAAGTGAAAAAAGTTTTTGAGGTTGGTGATGTAATCGTGTTGCAATCATTAACTCAGAAAAAGCAAATTTCTTAGATTCTCTTTTTTGCGTGTAAAAGTGTACTTGATAACTGAAAAAATAAATGAATAAAAAAATTGCTAAATTCCGAAAGTAGCAATCTGTAAATTTGCTCTTATTTTAGATAACCAATATCTAACTTTGGCAAAGGCTAATGAATTGATCGTCATGAGTTTAGAGAAAATATATTTGTAACCTTACTCTCATAATATACACAATATATTATCCCTATCTATGTCAATTTTTTTATTCTTCTAGTATAACATAAGGCATAAGCCATCAATTTCTTCCATCACATTATTTATTACGCATAAACATGATGAACGAAGGCAGTATATACTATACATTCATGAAATATAAGAATTTAAGCACAAGTGGGACTGATTCAGATTTTTTTCTTGGAAAATTTACTCTTTAAGAACGTGTAGAATCTAGATTAAAAATTAAATGTCAATAACCCATCATTTGACTTGTACCATAACATTTTCTTGAACAATAATGTTGTTATATTTATGGAATAAAATTTGCATGCTTATGACTATGGGTCGCACGAATTTCTAATCATCAATATGGTTCCAAAATCGTAAAGCCTCGACTTAGCTTTTTATTTTTGTTTTGTCTATATTGGCAATAAATGATGTGCAAAGTTATTTCTTAACCATATGAAGTCGACAATTCATTTTGTCCTTGAAAGCTGTACATATAGTAAGATTCAAATTTTGGATTTCCTCTTGTCCTTTCCCCACCCACCAATTCTCTTTACTTATTTATTTTCCATTTACACATGTTATACTAATATAATAATTTTTGCATGAAGAGCTAAAATAAAGACATTTTTTATATCATACATAGTTTTTTTTGGAAAAAAGAACCATTAAACATCAACATCGCCATTCTTACAATTTCCCCCCAAAACAAAACTGAATGATTTACAAAACAAAAAGTACAAAAACAAGCTTAAAAAGTTCCTTCACGATCGAGATTTTCTCTAATTTTACCCAATATTTCTAACTTCAATTCCTTTGCTGAATATTTACTGTTATTAATCTTCTTCCATTGATCCGCGATGTCTTTAGCAACTTTAACGGCATCGGATGATGTTCCGAGAAGCCCCCTTCTCGTGAACCCGACCGCGTACAATCCGTTCTCTCCCTTCCAACTACAAGGGAAAGGTGTCTTTGGCATTCCATCTTTTGTGAAGAAATCCTCTCCCTACATTTTCACCAAATTAATTAGATTAATAAAATGGAATCAAGTACTAGAAGTAATTGTGGCATTTAATTTTTCTGATTCAGTTTCTTGAATACACAAAAATTTCCAAATTGAATAGAGATAAAAATAAAAATCAGAATGTGTATATTGAGTGACAGTAACATATCATAAAATGCGAACAAAAAAACTATTTTTGTGAGCATTGGTAGGAAGGATGATCCAAACAAATGGCATCAAATTTACTCTTTTCTAAGAAAACGTTTTGTAGCCCACTGTATGTGTAAGGCCGAAAGCGATGTTTGATTGCCAATAAATAAACCAATAATTATTTGTTTTTTTTTATGAAAAAATTTGAAAATTAATCTTAATACCTTTAGCCAAGTCGGCACATTGCTCTTATACCCCGTAGCAAGAATTATAGAGTCGAATTCTCGTTCTTGGCCATCACAAAATCTTGCACCATTCTTTGTAATCTCCTTCACTCCTTCCACTACCTATATACGATTAAATTACGAGTTTTAATGCGAACTTGGTGAAATAGTACAAGATGGATAGATAAAAAAGTTACACCATTAGAACATTAGAGCTCGATAATATTAAAATATTATTAGTGAAAAATGAAATAGAAGTGTAATGTGTACCTCAATTAGTCCGGATTTGATAAGAGAGAAGGCGCCGACGTCGAGCACGGGCGATTTTCCGGTGGCGTTTTTGAGCTCAAGAGGGCCGGTTTTGGGGCGGGGGAGGCCCAATTTCGCGGTGTTTCCCATGGCGAAATTCGCAACGAGGAGGAGAAACTTGTCCACCACCTTCAACGGCAGCCATTTCAGCAACACCATCGCCATTGAAAACGTCGAAACACCCAACATTTCCCTCGGCAATATATGGACCTAATAAAAAAATTAATTAAAAAAAAAAAAAAATGAATTAAACTAAAAAGTTGGTAGTAGAATAATTACTCACAGAATTCCTGACGACGACGGAGGGAGAAGCGCGGTGGCGGCAGAGATCCAAGCTCACTTCCATCCCGGAATTCCCACAGCCGACGACGAGCACTTTTTTCTCCGCAAACTCCGAGCCCGACCTGTACTCGCTCGTGTGAATCACGGGCCCTTTAAACCTCCCAAGCCCGTGAATCTCCGGAATCACGGGCTCGGCGTTTTCGCCAGTGGCCACGATGAGCCACCGCGAAACGTAAATTGAGTCCGTCGTCTGGACCTTCCAGAGGCCGGTGACGGAATCGAAGCGGGCGGAGAGCACGGTCTGCTTGAATTTGGGTCGAATTGAGAAATGGCGGGCGTAGTCGTCCATGTAGGAGAGGAATTGGTGCTTGGAGGGGTATTTGGGGAAGTAATTGGGGAAATTGAGGAATGGAAGCTGGCAGAATTGGCGGGGGAGGTGGAGCTTGAGGCGATCGTAGGTGCGGTGGTGCCACAGCGAGGCGATGCAGTCGCTGCGCTCGAGGAGGAGGGAGGGGACGCCGCTGCGGTGGAGGCAGGCGGCGGCGGCGAGGCCGGAGGGGCCGGCGCCCACGATGATGGGGCCGTGTTGGAAGACGCACTTGAGTTGGTCCATTTGGATGAGGAAATGATTTGGTTTTCTGTTGCTCGAGGTTTCTTCTTCTCAGGCTTTTGCAGAGAGAGAGGGGGTGTGCTTTGAGGTGTTGTACTCTCGTGCTACGGCGATCGGGAATTTATAGGGGCATGGATTTTGTTGAGGAATTTGAGTTGTACGGCACGCGCTTTTTCTATTTGCTGGAGTGGGATATTATTTTTGTTTTTTTTTTTTTGCATGCAAATAATATTAATATGATAATTATGTGTAATGTGAGGATGAGAATCATGAAATGGGTGGAGTTGTTGGAAGGGGTACACTTTATAGTATATGTTTCCTTAAAGGGTTTCATCATTGGATCATCCATACAAATATGAATATATGATGGATAGTGAGATTAGGATGTTGGGAAATTAATGAAGACATAATTAATTACAAATACATAGAAGATCTATAAATTAATTACAATGTGTATTTACATCTTATGGGGATGTCAAGTCTGTAATTTTACGGTATGATTTTCTAATTCAATTATAATGAGAGTGGAGGCAAAAGTAGTAAATTACGGGGTGTTCGGTTTGCAAGATTATATCTTATGACTAAATTTGTACTATTATATATGTTTGGTTTATGAGATTGAATCTCCTGACTTAATTATAGATGGATAGTCATGTGATAATTAGTACTCCCTCCATTCCATAGTAATGGAGACGTTTCTTTTCGACACGGAGAATATAAAAATTGTGTTAGGTGAGTTAAGTAAATGAAGAGTAAAGTGGAAAATGAAAAAAGGTAGAGAGATGGAGAGAGAATAAAGTAAGAGAGAATAAAACAGATGTGGAAAAATATGTTGACTTTTACTAAAAAGGGGAATGACTCTATTATTATCAGAACGAACTAAAATGGCAAAATGACTCTATTACTATGGAACGGATGGGGTAATAGCCAACCCTCTCTTACTTAATAATCTCACAAGTTAATTCCAGATTATAGTATATTGTTACTACTATATATTTTATCTAGTAAACTGAACACCACATATTGATGCTAATCTTAGACATAAAGTGGTTTGGGACTTGCTACATAGTATAAGCCCAAGCTGGATCAATTACTATCGTAGATGGTTAACTTTTCTTCCATGATTTTTTTAACAAAATAGAAAAAAAGTGAAATCAAA